>NC_141021.1:51402500-51710000 GCF_052040795.2 Danio rerio
ATAGATAGATAGATTTAAATGTTTGTATAGTCATATATTAAAATAATAGCTAACCCATTTAACCCCACCTGTTACCTTTGTGATTGGTTGAATGGTCGACTAGATATCAATGCATTATGGACAATAAAAACGAATAAATGTACATTTAAATATTATCAAATCAGTGGCCATAACAATAAAAAAGCCATAATAATAATAATAATAATAATAATAATAATAATAATAATAATAATACATTTAAAAAATAAATAATAATATTAATAACAATAATAATACATTCATTTATTCATTCATTTTCTTTTCGGCTGACTCCCTTTATTAATTTGGGGTCGCCACAGCAGAATGAACCACCAACTTATCCAGCACATGTTTTATGCAGCGGATGCCCTTCCAGTTGCAACCCATCTCTGGGAAACATCCATACACACCCATTCACACTCATACACTATGGACAATGTAGCCTACCCAATTCACCTTTACCACGTCTTTGGACTGTGGGGGAACCGGAGGAAACCCACACAAACACAGAAAGAACATGCAAACTCCACACAGAAATGCCAACTAACCCAGCTGAGGCTCAAACCAGTGACCTTCATGCTGTGAGGCGACAGCACTACCTACTGCGCCACTGCGTCGCCTACATTCATTTACAAAAACAGCAATAATAATAATAATAATATAGTTATTATTATTGTTGTTGTTGTTGTATTAAAATTATTATTGATTTTATTAATATTTATTATTTCGATTTTTGTTGTAGAATTATTATTATTAATATAATTATTATTTTATTATCATCATTATAATTGTTGTTATTATAATATTTTAATATGTTAATATTAATAAACATGTTTGTATTGTTATTGTTATTGTTATTATTATTATTATTATTATTATTATTATTATTATTATTATTATTATTATTATTTATCATCATCAATATAATCATTATTATTATTATTAATATTGTTGTTATTTTATATTTTATTAAATATTTTGGATTATTATTATTATTATTATTATTACTATTGTTTAAAAATTAACTTATTTACATAATACATTTACAATTAAATACAAAGAAACGATCATTTTAGGTCGAAACTGCTGTGCAGTCTACTTTAAACGATACTTCATCTGTTTTAATTATAAATCGAAGTTACACATAAAATATGCTTTATTCATTATTAAAATAGTTGCATTACAGTATATTTGTTATTAAATTGCAGATTTAAAATGTAACAAGTTTAAGCAAGATTTTCAAAATGCATTATTATTACTCCTTCAAAGGGTAAAAAAAATCCATTAAACTGTGTTTTTCATTTGTTTTTATGTATTAATAAAGTCAAATATGTCAGCATGACTATCATATATGATACACTGTGTAAATTAATTGAATTAAATGAGTTCAATAAAAAAATAGCATTAAATGGGTTAAACAGCCAGCAATGTACCTGAAATCCAAGTAGCTTTAAAATGTGAACCCTGCTCAGTGTGAAAACATGTTTCATTCAGTTATTCCCAAAATATCTCTGCTAAAGTGTTTCAGGTAACAAACAAGACCTGGACAACACCTAAAAATACCCCTGCTGGAGGAAGACGAAGAAGAAGAAAAAAGAAAAAGAACTCAAATCCAGCCAGCCTAAGCTGATGTGCTGTCTTAGCTGGTTTTAGATGGTCTCATAACCTGGCCAAGCTGCTGTTTAGCTGATTTAGACAGTCGGCAGGCTGCTTCCCCACAGTCCGTCCAGCTTAAAAGTGTCTGAAATCCCTCTAAAGCCAGCCAGAACACCAGTCTGGCCAAATGTAGTGGGCATTTTAAGCTGGTTTACACAGTTTCTCCCCCACTAACACTCAAAAGCACGAGGAGCAGCAGGTGAGCAACATCTCAACATTACAAACAAGCACAAGTTGGAAAGGGAAAGAGTCCTTCATTTCGCTTGGGTTAAACAAAGAGCAAGCCAATTTAACCAATAATAAATCTGATTCTGGCGTAAAAGGCATATGAAATGATCAACAATGGAAATCTGTCACTAAACCTCTCCATCACACACTGTCACTTTCGAAAACACTCGCTTAGATCAGAATGCGTGGGTGGTGCTTGGCGAAATCACTGCTCAAGCAAATTAAGTGTTTTGTTTCGGACTTACGCTGCTGTTTTGGCCGGACCAGTGCACCATGGCTTGGTTGTGAGCGGAATCCCCTGTCAGAGCAAATGTAGAGCTGGTGAGTTTGAGCTCCTCCTGTCGGGACGCGGCCGTTCTCCGTTCGTCCCTGTTCCAGCGGAGCTCCGACCGGGGGACTCTGCGCGCAGCCCGCGCCGTCACGTTGCCAAAACCCAGCGGCTGAAAGCGCGCACCTTGGGGTGAGCCGGGTTCCTGGGTGCCTCTACGCACTCGGTGATGGGGATCTCCTGGGGCTGAGGCTCGCAAAGCTGCCCGCTTGAGATGATAAACTTTGTCATGACTGCGCATTGACTTCCATTTCTCATCGGGCGGCGTTTTCCCGGAGCGGAGGCTCTCTGTATTCCTTTTACGCACGGAGTGAGCGTGTTCGCCGCTGTCGCTCGCGCCGCAGTCGGGCTGACCAGTTTCAGCACCAGCCAAATTAAACAGCGACCCGTCTCCATCTTGGTCACTAACTTTACCAGAATCGACACCGCTATCCATCTTGACCAGTAATTCCCGACCGCTCCACTTATCCAGCAGGTGACATGACCTGCAAGTTATCACTGTTTCGGCCACTGGAACCCACGCGAACAAAATCAAAAGCAGGGTGCAAAAAGCCCTCACATGAACCCGGCAATATCTGATCTCCCTCTCCATCGCAGCACAACACAGTGTCCTTTTTCCTCTATTTAGCGACCGTTATTGACGGGAAGAAGTCCTCGTGTAAGTTGCGGCAGCCACAGTTGAGATGTTGTGGGAAAAGTGCGATTCGGCGACGCGCTCCAACTTGAAGGATTTGATCAAATGAAGCTCTCCACGCACCGAGGGGAGGAGCTCGGGGGATTACAGAGGAGAGCAAGACCATAAAGACACGATTCTTTCCAGTGCCACAACATTTGTGAGCTCAACCAGACGCTCTCCAACGACGCATCCTGCGATTAAATAAAATGCGAATGCAACATCTGAGGGCTTTTGTTCGTCGCGCTGCCTCTCGGTGACGGAACTTTGAGACGAGCGAAAAAGAAAAAGAAAAACACAAATTCACACAAAAAGCTTGAGTTACCTATTATTTTTAATGAGGAAAATTTCAGTAGTAATACCCTGAATAAAAATATTGTTTATCTAGCCGTGTGAGTTCCCTCAGCAGTTTTCTCATGAGTTGTCAAACATCTTAAACACATTTTAATGCTTTACTTGTTAAGTGCAAATGTGACATAGTGTAATGAATAGTCTAGGCCAATTTAAATGTTTTGGGTTTTTAAGATTTCTGTTCGACACAGTTTTCAAAGAAAATCGTTCGGTTTGAAACCCGTTTTTTTCACAAGCTTCTCTTTCTGGGCGTCCATTTGACGTTTTAAAGGTACCCAGCAAACATGACAGTGTGGGCCCACTGTGGGTAAGTGTGGGTTTACTGTGGGACAGTGTGGGCAAGACAATCCCACAGAAAAACACATGTGGGCCCCATGTGGGGTAGCCCATGCAGGCCCTTAAAATATTTTCCCCTTTGGGACCCACATGGGTTTTTCTGTGGGCAAGCCCACAGTGGGTTTGCCCACAGAAAAACCCATGTGGGCCCCAATGGGTCAGCCCATGTGGGGCCCAATGGATTTTGCCCTTTGGGGCCCCAATGTTGGTTTTCTGTGGGCAATCCCACAGTGGGCTTGCCCACAGAAAAACACATGTGGGCCCCATATGGGTCAGCCTATTTGGGACCCTATGGATTTTACCCTTTGGGGCCCAATGTGGGTTTTCTGTGGGCAATCCCACAGTGGGCTTGCCCACAGAAAAACACATGTGGGCCCCATTTAGGTCAGCCCAAGCGGGGCCCAATGGATTTTCCCTTTGTGGCCCCAACTTGTATTTCGTGGGTAAATTTAAGTTAAATTTTATATTTAGCTTGTATATAAAAATTACAATAAATCATTTTCATTTTGGTCAAAATAGTGTGAAGGACAAAAACTGCCTTGCTGCTGAGAGAAAATCATCTAGAAATTATAGTTTTATATATAATCTTGATCACATATGATCACAGTGTGGACCCTCTGTGGGTAAGTGTGGGTTTACTGTGGGACAGTGTGGGCAGGACAATCCACCAGAAAAACACATGTGGCTCCCATGTGGGGTAGCCAATTGAGCCACCCAAAATGTTTATTGTCCACTTTTTTAGACAATTTTGACACCAAAAGTGTTTAAAAAAAGTGTCCTTAAGTGAAAAAAAAATAAATAAAAATCATAACTGGAGCAATTATTTTCTTGGGGAAAGTGTGACACCCTGAATGGTTAGTCACACGTTTATATGTATGTTTTTTTCTTATAAGTATTTATAATAAAATCTGCTTCTCTTTGTTAATTTTCTTCATGATTCATCTAAAGCTGTATTTAAATATCATGAGTGGAGAGTGGGTGGGACCGGGATGGTTTGTTTACAGGGTTGCTATGGTAACGGTGAACCGCAAGAGTGTCATTACTAGAGCGCCTTGATTTTGAACAACAACGCAGCCGTCTCATCTTTTAGGTGGGTAAATCCTATCACAAAATCGATGAAATGTTAAGATAACATGTTACTCAAGTGTGTTTACAAGTTTAGTGAGGTAACGTGCAGTTAAAGAGTTAATTAGTGGTGAAGATTGTATCTGTTTGCTGACATTGTATGAAAACGGCAGTTAGCGGCCGGTTGTGTTATATGATAACTGCAAAGTTAACTTAAGGGCTCCACCACGCTGAAATCCTCTGTAAACGTTATGTTTTTGTATTCAAGTTGTTAAAAACGATAATAATATCACTTTTGATTGTATAAATACACTTGGTTTAAGACGAGGGTTACAACGACTGTAACAGATTTGTTTACGTTTGGATTACACAGAGCTGTCCCAGAGATGCAGAACAGATGTACGATACTGTGCTGACACCCCACTAGCCTAGCAACTGCTAGAAGGGCTCTGACCAGATAAAAAGGTCATTAGGGGCATGCTGATCTGCAAAGCATTTAAAGGTAGAGTATGTAATGTTTCTATATTATAACCCTCTGTAAGTTAAAAAGGAAATCTGAAGAAAAAATTACTAGTCATGTACAGTAAGAACAGTAGAAACAGTTAAGTAAGTAACATTTATTTGTCCACAAATTTTTAAAGACTGAAACACTTTTCATTATCCTGGAATCTTTTTACAACCCCAGGGGCTTTGTAACAACTACAAATAATAATATAATTTTTTAACTTTATTTATAATGTTGGTCAATTTGTCTAATTTTAAAGCCTGCCAAGCACATCTTTTTAACAGTTTTTACAGTTTAACAGAGTATTAAAAATTTAGAAACAGAAACAACCCTTAAAAGAAAATCTAATCTCAGATTCAATAGATGTGATATATGTTATGTATTAACTACTAGTATAATTGTAAGTGTACTACTTGAAAATTACACAATGACATTTTTCATTTGTACGGCAAGTGAACTCCTGAGTAGTATACTTTTATAATACTTGTTGTAAATACTTAGTTTATGTACTCTATTCTTTGCTCAGAACTTGACTATTGCACTTAACCATTACAACTGCACACACAGTAATAGATACACACACACACACACACACACACACACACACACACACACACACACACACACTTCCTTGAGGTACAAAGTGAGTACACTTTCACCGAACCACTATAGTTTTATTCTGCTGTATACTGAATATACTCTATTCCTTCCTAATTGTAGTTTAAAATGAATATATTAATAGTATACTTGAGAATAAAATTTTTTTTGTAAGAGTACATGGACCCTTTTCACAAAAAGGTTATGATGTGTTTAATGGTGATCAGCATCTTAAATCTTTAGTTCTTTGTACACTTCTAAAGCTATACTTTGTAATGTCAACTGTGCGTCAAAATACAAAAAAAAAAAAAGATTGCTTATGTCAGGTGTTTCTAATGCAGTGCCTATGGGCAGGACAGTACATTTGATGTTGTTCTCTCCTCTGGTTGCCATTATCAGTCTCACACAATTATTATTATTATTTTTTTTTTTGTGCTTTTTCTGAAAGTATTGATAACACCATCACTGAGTTTTCCTTTGGTTATTGGAGCAAAATAAAATGCAAACATTTTGTTGTATTCTGCCATAAGTATGATTACTTCTGCTACTAAACAACCCAGAATTGTGAAAAGGGTCCATAGAACGTAAATAACACATTGATTTTAACATTTGTATTTCAATTGTTTTATTTCCCAGACGCTGTAACAAAAATCAGCAAAGGAACAGCTTCCCAAATAGAAGCAACAATAAAGTCATGGTTAAGAAAGTCAAGAGACAGAGATGGTGGGCGCCAAGGAAGGGCCAAAACTCAGAAGGGACTTACTTTTAATTAATTTTTTGGAGTTAAAAAATTGCGTTTTCTTTTGTGTGTTTATTCACGTTTGATTTTGTATAAAATATAATTCTGTTTCAATATCATACAGTTGTTCATTTTTTGTTATTAAACTCTGTAAATAAATATTTACTAACATGACCCAGTTTATTGTCAAGTAAAACTGTTCTGAAAATGCATTGTATAATGGTTTTCTGTATGTACAAAGTAGAACCAGACTCAGTGGCTCAGACAGGATCATTGCGAGCCGCCCACTGTGGGCCCAATGGTGTGGGCTGACTGTGGGACCCACACTGTGGGGCACTTGTGGGGCCCCTTTGGGACAGCCCAAAAGTGTGGGCCGACTGTGGGCTATCCCACACTAATCAGAGCGGGTTATCCCACAGTCAGCCCACACTTTTGGGCTGTCTCAGTGGGCCCTGACATGCCCCACACTTCATGCAACTGTGGGCCCAGATACCGGCGTGAAATGTGGGGCACGTGTGGGACCCACACTGTGGGGCCCCTTTGGGACAGCCCAAAAGTGTGGGCTGACTGTGGGATAACCCACTCTGATTAGTGTGGGATAGCCCACAGTCGGCCCACACTTTTGGGCTGTCCCAAAGGGGCCCCACACCTGCCCCACAGTGTGGGTCCCACACGTGCCCCACATTTCACGCCGGTATCTGGGCCCACAGTGTGCTGCCCACATGGGCCCCTTATGGGCCCCAAAGTAGCATGTTTGCTGGGTAGCCTTTTTCACCTTTGGTCAAATTTATTTATGAATTGCACTTCCGGTTTAGCGAACTTCCATTCCTACGAACTCACAGTAATATTTGACAATAATATGAGGTTTTGTAGGTGAACTTAATAATTTTTGATCATGAAAATAAGATTGTGGTATTTTATTTGACGTGTCATTGGTGCGCAGTAAGAGCTGTTTTGTTTACCTTTTCTGTTTTTTGAGATTATCGCTGTGGAAAGATTGGTGAGTTTTGACGTCTGCTTAAAGAAATTTGTCCAAACTTAATTTTTAAGGGTACAATTCTTACTATTAATAAACCACTAATTAGGACTTTTAGCTCAATGTATCACTAATTTGCTGCTTATTAATAGTTACTATCTGCTTGTTAAGTCTTGACATTTCAGTGATGTATTAAATACTGTTTCCGCGTCCAAGTCGCTACTCATTTGAATTGAGAAAATATTTGTTTATGGCCACTTTTTAGTCCTATCACACATTAAAGTGAATTTTATATAAAACCATTGTGTACACAACAGTCTCTGCATCTCAAAAATTTTAACAGTTTATAAAAAGTTAATCACTTTCTGACCATCGGATTTAGGCATGGATATATATTGTGATCATGATTTTCTAAAGTATTACAGTGTTTTCTAAACCTTTATTATTACCATTTGATGAGTCTCCCCATAAAGTTTGACATACATGCAATGTGGCTTCCGTGTCCAATCGCTATGTCACAATTAACAAGCGGATAGTAAGGTAGACATTGGGTTTAAGTTTTTAGTAAAGGCTTAGCTAAGGGGGGTTCAAGTGGTTCGGAAGATCCAGAATTTGTCCCACACATGAGCTCATTTGTCCTATTTTTAATGGTATTCTATTAAATCATGAAAATAACCCATCAGAAAAGGCTTTAAGACAAAGAAGAATCCTCTGTTGGCTGTCGCTTCAGTATGACTTCGGCTAATCAGTTTTGGCCATTGCTAACAAATATTTTCATTTCACAATCTGACGTAAGAGATGTAATCTTTCGCTACTGCATTGTTTTTAAACGGAGAAAACATTTTACAGGTAACTTTTATTCTAAATGTTTCATAAATCTTTAGGAAATATTTTTGATACATCAGAAGGTGTGGTTATGATGACCATCCGACAATCTAATGTAGCTAAAATATTGCTTAAAATGTCACTATAATGCAGCATTCAAATCTCATATTCAATAGAAAATGAGGCGTATAACTGCAAAAAGGTCCACTTTTTGAAAAAAAAAAGAACCACCCCTTTTACCAGGCTGGCTACGGGCCTGGGGTAAGATTAGGGATGTAACATCAGATTAACAGTCAATATCTTAAAAATAGGCAGGTAATAAGCCAGTACTTAAAAGTAGAAATTCTGTACTTAAACTAAAGTGTTAGCATTTGCTAATTCTAATGAACCCTATTCTTCACATATGAGCTGGCGCAGCTATTTGAGTTTTATTGGCTCAAGACCTTGTTCACTTCCATTGATTTATAGACGCTAAAAACAGCTGATTATGATGCTTGATGTTGCAAACATATATTTTCATATGACATTATTCTACTTTTAATATGTAGTCATGAACATATTTGTTTGTATCAAGTAGTTTGACCGTTTTCTGACCCTCATTTTTCCCAGTCAACTAAATCAGAAGTTCTAAAACAATTGCAAAAATGATCACTTTCCCATTGAAGAATACGGTTAATAAGCTTACTTTGTAATTTTGATGGGTGAACTGTGAGGATAGCAATGACATCTTTTTCTAAACACTTCACTGATTGCTCCATCCACTACGTAAAGTACACAAAGCATCATGGGAGTTTTGATGACAACTGAAATCATTCGACAAAGTGACATGAAACTGTTATGCACTCAATGCCTGCCTGGAACTACTTTACAGTACCTGTGCATTTCCCTCAAACTAACCTGACACCTTAACATATTCATCAGCCAATCAGATTCAAGCATCCATCAGCCCTGCAGTAGAAAAAGCATTGATCTCACAGCCTAAACGCCCCATATTTAGAAACGGATATTCAGGTATCCTCAGAATTTCAATTCAAGATTAATTTGATGTTTTCGCACGTCTCGAGACAATTCACATTCTCCACAGCATCCTCTGGATCGATGAGTGAATTGCAAATGGATTTGATGCGCATCAATCAGGTTTTTGTGTCTAGAGTTGTGCTACATTCAGTGGCCGATTTAGGGATTTTAGGGCCCTAAGCTATTGCAGACAAAGGGCCCAAAAGTCCTAATGCATCGTTTGTCCTTTATATTTTTGTTTACTGTTTTTTTTTTTTTTTCTTATATCACTCAATCTCCTTTTCTGCATCTTATCTTAACGGGAAATAATTATAACATGTAAAGCACCTTGTAACATCTTGTAAAACTTTAAATGATTTGTTTTCTTAAAAATTCCTTCAAAACTAAAACTGATGAACTGTTTCCGTTTTAAAACTTAATCTCAATCATTAAGGGTGGGAAAACATTTGCGCAGATGTATTATGCTAAACTTAAAAAAATAATAATAAATTAGACCCTCATCATACAAAACAATGATAGAAAACAACATTTGATACTGTATAGGTATAATTTATACTTTTAAGCATTTATTTGGGGGCCCTCAGATTTCCTGGGGCTGCTTACCTGGCTTATTGGTTAAATCTGCCCCTGGCTACAATTCCAAGGCAATAAATGCAAAGACTCAACTGCAAGGAAGACCTTGCAGTACTACTCAAACAACACACTTGTTGGTATTGGTGATTTATAGGAACTCCTCACAGGCATAGTGTATTTTTACCATAAAAAACACTAATTAACCCAATCATCAAAGGAAATCTATGGCAAAATTTGATTGTTAATAAACTCTATTAAGTTTAATTTGAAGCACTTTGAATTACAGGGACATCAGTTAATACTCACATACTGGGTTATTTAAACCCAAATTGGGTAAACTATGGAGTAACCTAAACATCGGGTTACATTTAGTCCTATTAATTTAATTTAAAAAAATAAATAAATCCAGGAATTGCGTTAGTCCCTATTACACCCAGAAATGGGTAAAAATAACCCAGCATTTTTAGAGTGTAGAGTTTAACTAGGTCTTACTCACATCATTACACCCAAAAAAAAAAAAAACATAATCAATGAGTTTTATCATCAACTTTGTAACCTTTTGAATTTAATTTGTCTTTTTTATTATTATTATTTATGATGTCAGGTTCCTTAGAATCAATTTAAATCTGGTAAAGTTGAATCAGTCAAAATATTTCTAGATCAATGTGTCTTCACTTCTATGAGATTGGTTTCCTTAATATTTGGGGGCACAATCGACGCAGTGCAATACACAATATTATTGTTAAATGAATAAGAAGCATTTAAAGCTCATTGGATTTATTGATATTACTACATAAATCCTGCTTTCATTTGTTTCATTTATGTTTAACTAACAAATACCAATCACAAAAAGTTTATTAGTTTAATTATTTTAAATGTATGTAATCCAAATGGATGGAAATGTTATAAGCAATCAAAATAAATAAATCTAAAATACATTCATTTATTCATTTTCCTTCAGCTTAGCCTCTATTTCAGAGGTCAACACAGCGGATTGAACCGCCAACTACTCCTACTACTTTTACGCAGCCGATGCCCTTCCAGCTGCAACCCAGTATTGGAAAACACCCAAACACACTCGTTTACTCATACACCCATACACTACGAACAATTTAGCTTACCCAATTCGCCTATAGCACATGTCTTTGGACTGTGGGGGAAACCGGAGCACACGGAGGCATCCCAAGCGAACACTGGGAGAACATACACACAGAAATGGCAACTGACCCAGCCGGCACTCGAACCAGCAACTTTTTTTTTTGCTGTGAGGCGACCACTGAGCCATCACCCCTAAATCTTATTTGTTAAACCTAAATAATTTTTGAGTGCTTGCAAAAAATGTCCTTTTAAACCTCAAAAACCAGTACACACACACACACACACACACACACACACACACACACACACACACACACACACACACACACACACATACACACACACACAATCTGTAAAACAAAAAAAGACAGATTCTATATAAAAATTCTATTTGAGGAAACACCACACCCCATACTGGTAAATACCGCATAAAACTGCTGAAAGCAGTCCATACTAGATCAGCAGTAGATGCCATACTTTTATGCCTTCGGGCACAGACAGAGACTCTCAGTCTCAGCATCCCTCCTGACTTCACATTTCTTCTGCTTGGAGAGTGAGAGAGAGAGTTACATATATATCCTACCATTCAAACCATATAGTAACAATGCTGTAAAAGAACAACAAAAAGGCACAGATTAAAGGAAAAGTTTGGCCGAAAAATGAAAATTTACTTTCAAGTGATGAGTTACCTTTTTCTGCTGAACACAAAGTAAGTTCTTTTAAAGAATGTTTGAAAGCCGTAATCATTGACTTCCATAGTAGAAAAAGTCAATGGTTTAAGGCAGAAGTGGGCAAACAACGGCCCGTGGGCCATATGCGACCCGCTGAACAGTTTCATCCGGCCAGTTTCATTCCTTTAAAGGAATCTTCTGGATTTATGTAGCAAATGTCAATATCATGAAAAGCTGTAAGCTTATATTTCTGTTCTCATACTCATCTACTAATGCTCTTTTAACTGTTGAACACTTATTATTATTTTTTAATCAAAATCATATCATTAAAATTATGGATTAATATCTAAACTAGGCATTATGAGGATGATAGAGCCTTATAAGACTATTTTTGAAGCAATATTTCAGAAATGTATTTAAAATAGAGACTTCATATATGCTTTTGTGCTTTGTTTTGTTTTTTTGCATATATCTTGTTGTCCTAAACATCTTCTTAGTAAATTAAGATTTGAAGCTTCATACTAATAGTGGTTTAATGTAGTAAATAAAACAAAGATTATACAAATCAATCAATAAATCAAACTATTTCAGTATTCCAACATGAAAAATATAAGATTTTTTCTATCAATGATAATTTACAAATTTATGAATTATCATCAAAAACTGCTTACTTTTTTCTGGGATAAACTTGTACTCACACTATTCTATTTAGTTGACAATGTAATACAAATATTGCAAATAACAAAATAAAATTGTGATGACCTAGAATTTGATGTAAAGAGCCCCTATTATGCATTAAAAAAGGTCATATTTTGGTATTAGGGGTCTCCAACAATAGGCCGATATGCATGCAAGGTCAAAAAAACACTTTCATTGTCTATTAATATGCATTTAATTTTGACTAACTATCTCAATGACCCTCATACGACTCGTTCAGCGATTCATTTGTTCACAAACCCCTCCTGAGCCCGATGCTAATCTGTGCTGATAGGTCTGATGACCCAGTTTATTGGGATTAGTCAACACAGAGAAAATCGCCCACTATGCCTTTTCAACATTGTAGTCAGAGTGCAAAGTGTATGTGTGAACCCAATGCAGGAGTACATTAAAGCAATGCAGTTAACACCAGCATATTGCTAAGTGGCAAAAGCGGAACTATTTTGAAACTTGACCACCACACATGTGTAGGAACAGCTGACGGTGGCCATAGCAATGACAAACGGCAGAGGATCGCTAGCTCACAAATACGTTTCAATCCGTAAAGAAAGCGATACGCGACACATTTTTAACAAGGTTTTAAGAATATAAAGAGTTAACCAGATACAGTACAAGCCACGTGGAGCGATTACAAGTAACAAAACACAATACACATTTTGCAAGCTAGAGATCACAAGGAGGCAACTATTTTAATCGCACTTAAGATGGTTATACTTGTGAAGGAACTGATCCATGAACCGTAAACTGATAAAGTTCTTGTCTAGCTCTGACAAAGGAAGCATTGAGTTTATTCTCTTCAGTCGTGTGTCAAATCTGGTTCATTCGCACATCAAATTAACTTCAAAACAGACAGGGATTCATGTCATGGGCGGGGCTTCTGTCTGCTCGATGACTCTAGCTTCATTGCTAAATGGCTAACATGGATTTTATTGAGAGAATAGCTGTTTATGTGCTTTAGGAAGGCAGAAAAACCTTGTTGATTTATTTGGAGGCGCGAATGTTCGCTAAATGTCAGATTTTCCAACTCGAGCGATTCGCGCAAAACGCTTAACTCTAACTGCTTTATTCGCGCGGATCACGTCATTAGCGCTGCATTATCCCGCGCATTGCAGGATATCTATTCGCATCTTTGCACTGACTTAACATGTAAATCACTTGCGCTTGTTCCTTTTTTTTTGTAGGTCTGGTGTGAATGCAGCATAACCCTGCAGATTGCTGTAGCACTTGTCAGAAAAATGATGGGAACACAGCACAAGGCTGAGGCTATAATGCTGATGTGTTTTTGCAAAAATAAGCTTTAACCACTGACTCATCACAGCCTCATCTTTGGGTAGGGAAAATATTACTAACTTTCCCTCACACTTTAGACCATAGCATCTTCGCGACATGATTCAACCGGGATCTGCTACGGTGTTTGTCTTCCTCTTTTTTTTTTTGCTACAGTGTTTGTCTTCAGTTTCAATTTTCCTGGGTCTGCGCACACAACAAATGGGCGGAGCTTTATTTACGTATAGACGTCACGCTGACATTGCTAAAGATTCGTTACCCCGATGTTTCATTTTAACCACTCTGAGTCGACTCTTTTAGATGAATCAATAGTTTTTAATACGGCACACTTTCAGGATTTAAGCCTTAGCTGGATATTTAACTTCACTTATAGCTGTTACACACTGCATGGAAGCTGATTTTCAAAAACCCATCATTGTTTTTACATTTTAGTCAAATTTCGAAGCGCCAAAGGAGTGTACGCTATATAATATGCACATTCTAATTGTTGGTGCATGCTACTCTCTATTTCTGTCTACGTCTGTGTCCTTCCTGTATGAATTAAATCCACCGCCTTGTCATTCTAAAAGCATTAAAATGACTAAACGCTAGACAGGCCTAGACTCACAGTATTAAATAGATATATTGTATTGGATTAATAGCACGGCTATGGACAGGCCTCCTGAGATGAGAACACACTCATCACTTTCTCTCTTTCTCTCTCTCGCCCGCTTCATAGGTGCTCAGGAAGACATCATGGTCCATCATCTTATATCCCCCTGCACATCACTGAAATCAATGCTATTTAAATGTGCGGCACATCTGTTAAAACCAATGAGGTGATCTGAAGGCCCCGCTCTGTGAGCTGCAAGCAGGTAATAGTGATAGAAACTATATTAGCACTTCCTGAAACAGATCTCGAACATTTTTCTGACTTATCCAAAGGACAGAGAACGTCATATCTGATTTTAAATGGTCATGCATGTAACTGATGCTCGACAAATGCCATTGGTTTCTGAAGATGCTCAAATGCAAGAAAGAACCTCATTGGTTCTTGTAAAGGTTTAAATATGCCATGTGACAACCTCATTGGGTCATGCAGAAGATCACACAAGCCATGTGACACACAAGAAATAACCTAATTGGTTCTTGGAGATCAAATATGCCATGTGACATGCAAGAAAGAAGCTCATTGGTTCTTGTAGAAGTTCAAACCATAGATTGTAAAATATTTGGACGTAGTATCCATGACATTACCCATTTTTTTCACGCGTCATCGCACCAACCAAATATAATCAAAAAAGGGCAAAGAGGCGGAGCATGAGCAGAGCTACAGAAGCCTGCTAGCATTTTGCTTAGACAGGCTTTTCTTTGGGAGAAATGCTTAACATTCACTATCTGCAACTCATTTGTGTTCTGTCAACATGTGATTGGTTGCACACTACAAAGTCTTTAGTCTTTTAAAAACACTGCTGTAATACATTGAGCCACTAAATATATGACATTTTTCTAAAGAAGGAAAACACTAATTACTTTAAATGTAGTCTGTCTTAGTAAATGAAAGGCTATTTATGAAATCCAGGCATAACATTGTATGACAACTTTACATATGAGTGTTCTAAAGCCTACAGCTAATCAATCTGTCAGATTCTGGAGTGCATTACAGCACTAAAGAAAATTAAAAAACGATAAGTGATCTTAAATAAAGCAGATACATTTATAGAGATGGTATGTAAGTATATGGTATATCACTCACCTGGGAAATGGAGGCTACTTGAATGATTTGTCGTAAACAAAAGTGAAGAGCGGGAGCAGGTGTAGGTGAGGTTGTGTCAGACGAAAGTGAGGAGGGTTGGGGAGTTGTGGAGGAAAATGAAGAGCAGGGCAGGGTGGGATTGTGTGTTTGAGCAGGGGAACCAGTAAAATTAAAATTCCAGAGGTGTCGGATCTGTATCCGGCTTGTTGAGGCACAAATTAAGCCCTGCTTGTGACATGACAGAAATAACCTCATTGGTTTTTGCAGAAGATCAAAAATGCTATATGATACACAAGAAAGAACCGCATTGGTCCCTGTAGAAGTTCAAACATGCCATGTGACATGACAGAAATAACCTCATTGGTTTTTGCAAAAGTTCAAACATGCCATGTCATACGCAAGAAAGAAGCTCATTGGTTCATGTAGAACTTCAAACAGGCTATGTGACATACAAGCAATAACCTCTTTGGTTCTTGCAAAAGTTCAAACATGCCATGGAACAAAGAATCTCATTAGGTATTGAGTTTATACATGCTACGTGACATGCAAGAAATAACCTTATTGGATCTTGCAGAAGTTCAAACATGTCAGAATGACACACAAGAATGAACCTCATTGATATTCATGCGTTAGACATGCATGCTTAAGCTTCTGTGACTAAAACATTGTTTGCTGATCGATGTTCATATGTGAATAAAGCCCAAATTATATCTGTTTATCATATAAAGTGGCTCTTCAGAAGCTTTGGATGAAGAAGCTCAAATCACTTGGGTTCATTTTGGGTGAACAGACATGTCAATAAGAGCACAGAAATAAAAATACCTTCATTTGAATTATTTAAAATGAATTTAAAACAGATTTGGAATGATTTGCGATTGAGTAAACTATGACAACAGTTTCATTATGAGATGAGCTAACACTTTCAGCTGATGAGCAAGTGCCATCAATTCGAACACACTCTTCTGTTCTGCCAGGCAGTTCGTGCAAACACACACAACTCTGGGAGTTTTGAGTTATGGTTTCATGTCAAATTAGGCCCAGGTTTCAGCCTGCACGAATGACAGACATGTTGTCATCTGTGTTCCCCGGGCAACAGGCAAAAATGGCTATAACTGGCACAGCCACAGATATCATGAAAGCCAAAAAAAAAAAGGCACAGATCTAAAACGAAGGACACGGCTCGCGTATTTGATTGGTGCTCAAAGCAAGGACGTGGTTTAAGTCAAGGCTGCTGATGACTTATGTAGCAGCAGCAGAGCAATAATTAGATAACTCGTGACTCACAAAGGCTTTGCACCAGACAAGGAAGCTGAGAACAAAGCAAAAAAGAAAGGAAAAAAAAATAAGAAGATACCAGCCAAGCACCCAAGGGAAAGCTATATCTGTTGTAAAAAAAAAAAAAACCCTTTGGTTTGCTTGTCCCAGAGAGATCGTTCTTTTTAATGGAGCTATTTCCTCACATTATTTGGTATTCTTTCTCTGTAAGGTCCGGTGGGAAGGTCAGGAGCAATCGCAGAGCTGGATCTCATCCTGTAATATTAAAACAGAGTTCAGATTCTTGATACTCATGCTCTCTCTCTCGCACACGCTCTGTAATAATTCATTTCATCGCAGTATCTCGCCATAGACGCACTATAGGTTTAGGTTAGTTTCAAGGTGTGATTAGAATGCGGGGTGAGCGTTTGGATGAATGGGCATTGAAATGCTTTGGGCAGTTACTTGCAATTCAGTTCATGCTTGTCGATGAAATCAGCAGGGAAAGATCAAATCAGAATTCTAGAAGCTGTTTGCACCCTGGAGTAAATATTGGCAAATGGCATTTGCAGCATGTTGTAAATAACAAAACAAACTATTTGCATATTGTATTAAGAATGGTGTAAATGATCTCACAGATTTAACCAGCTGCTCAAACATACAGGCAGCTCAACACATTCAGGCATGTAGATAAGGGCGGCACGGTGTCGAGCACTGTCACCTCACAGCAAGAAAATTGCTGATTTGAGTCTAAAGGGGGGAGTTTGCACATTCCCGTTGTGTTGGCATGGGTTTTAGAGTGCTCCTGTTTCCCCCCACAGTCCAAAGATATGCGGTGTAAGTGAATTGAATAAACGGTCCCACTTTATATTAAGTGTCCTTAACTACTATGTACTTACATCAAAAAATAAATACAATGTACTTACTGTGTTTATAATAAATTTGAGAACACTTGTGGTGCTTTTGAGTTGGGATAGAGGTTGGGTTATGGACAGGTTTGGTGGCATGGGTAGGTTTAAGGGTGGGTTAAGGTGTAAGGGATGGTCAACAGTGTATTTACAAATGTAATTACAAAAGTTAATTACAGATGCAATTACATGTATTTAATCAAGCATAAGTACACAGTAAATACATGTATTTACACAATAAGAGTCTTGAACACCTTGATTAGTTGCATGAGCTGTGTTTGATTAGGCTTTTAGTAAAACAGAGCTGCAAACCCCCCCAGGAATTGAGTTTGAGACCTAGTGTGTGTGTGTCTGTGTGAATTAGTAGGCGGTTTCGGACGCAGCCACTGTCTTTTTTCCTTCCGAACCCTGGTTTTCATCAAACTGCTGTTGGGTGTACAGCAGTTGCTAGGTGACAGCTCGATAGCGAAGGTGCCAAAATTGAAAGACGTACGCATATGATCATTCTCATCACACAATGTCCGCAGAAGTCCTTTTCAGATGACAAGCAGATATTATCACTGTGTTTGCACTGGGTCAGTCGTGCTTGTATAGGTAGGTGATACACAGACATACACACACAATTAAACACTATGAAAACTAAAGTTTGTTGTAAAGTTGCCGGTTCACTTTCATTATTTGGTTCAATTGCATTCATATCGGAAGTGAGCCGTACTAAAGTTTGAGCGAACCATACCCTAGACCTCCCGAGTGTAGAAGACAGCATTAACACTAGCTAAACTTACCAAATTTTGACGTCAAACGAATCTGGGTGCAGACCAAAAGTGCTGAATCTCTTTATGAGCACAGTGTGCTCATCTTCAGATCACTACTTTCAGAAAGAGGGTTTCTTGAACATGACAGTCCAAGTTCTTGAACATGACACTCAGTTCAATACTCAAATGAGTTGCCAGATCTCGAGCACCATTGGGACTTGCTGGATTGTGAGACTCTCATCATGGATGAGCAGCTGTGATGCTCTATGATGCTATTTTGTCCTCATGGAACAAAATCACAGAGGAATGTTTCCAGGATGTTGTTGAATCTATACCACAAAGAATTAGGATGAAACATCTGCTGGTGCTAACAAGGTATACGCAAAAAAAATGGCTGGTGAGGATTAAACAAATACACAGTACAACCTTTTACATTTTATTCATTTGTAAGCACATCTCGCAAGACTTAATGCAAATATTTAGAAAATAGTATTGTTTCTCTGCAGCTTTCTAAAGGATCATTCTCTAATGAACAACTTGAGGTCAAATTGGACACATTGAACTATCGCTTGCTTCAGAGGCGTGTTTACATGGGCTGCAAAAAAGCAACTATTGGTCTCATTATAAATAGGCCAATTAAACAATGTTTGCAATGGCTTGTTCTGAGCTATTCCATTTATATTACACTGCTCCTAATGTATTCATTTGTCATTCAGCCTATGCAACTATCCAAAGCCCCAAAGAACATTATATTCATATAGCTCCTTGTAAGAACCATGGGTTTAAGCTGTCCCTTTTATGCTTTTGGATGTTAATCTATATAGCTGTTTGTGAATGTTAAAAAGTCATCGTCTCACAAAAATAAAAGAAGATTCATTTTTTAACCGTCTGAAATGGTTTGTTAGTAACTCCAGTCTTTTTGAATGTATAAATGTACATTGTTACTAATTTGCTTAACGTCAGTAGATAGTCTTTAATGACAAGTGTGCTTTAGCCTTAAACTCCGTAATCATATCTGAGTTCTGCAGTGTTTGAATCATGCTGTCGACATGGCAATAACATGCCATTTTCTGTGATACTAAATTAAATCATTGGCAAAACATTACAACTCATGTAAAGTACCGTAAAGTACGGTAAAACTAATAGCATTGTTACTGTTTGTATGATTTTGTGTAAGTTGTTTCAATTCAAATATTGCAATAGCAACTTGGTTTTGTACCTGTTCTCTGTACTCCGAATAATCTAAGAGTAAACACTTGATCTGACTAATCAGAACAGAACAGACTCTCAGAAAAAAACAGAGTTTAGAGAAACAACATGCTTGAACCAACCTTTTCAGAATATGTGAGAAAATGTATGTCTTTTTGACCTTGTACACCTAAAATATGAGCCTTCCAAAAGAGGAGACCTATGAAAAAGAGCACTTTAAAGCGTTAGTTCAACCAAAAATGAAAATTCTGCTGCATGGGGGGGGTCAAATAGCTTCCAGATTTCATCTAAACAATATTAATTTGTGTTCTGAAGATGAATGGAGGTTTGGGGATTGGACAAATATGTGGGAGAGTAATTAATATCAGCAGTTTTATGTTTGGGTGAGCTAACAAACTTTACTCGTGTTATTTTCATACGTATATAGAGTAGTAGAGCTTATCAACAGTGTATCTGTGCACTTCATTATTTAGTAAAAGTTTCATTTTCCCTTTTATCAAATATTATAAATTCTATTAGTTAGGCTATCAGTCGTTTAGGGCGGGGCTATAAGTTGATTAGGGCGGGGATATCAGTTGATTAGTGCGGGGCTATAAGTCATTTATGGCGGGGCTATAAGTCATTTAGAGTGGGGCTATCAGTCAATTAGGGCCGGGACAGGGCAGGGACAGGGGACAGGGCTATCAGTCGTTTAAGATTGGGCTATCAATCGCTTAGGGCAGGTTATCATTCGATTAGGGTGTGGCTATCCATTGTTTAGGATGGGGCTATCAGTCGTTTAGGGCAGGGCTTTCAGTCGTTTACAGTGGGGCTTTATGTTGTTTACAGCAGGGGTTCCCAAACCTTTCAGCCCATGACCTCCAAAATAACAATGCCAGTGACTCATGACCCCCACATATCTCTGAGGTGGTTATAAATATACAATTGTTGCACAAACACCATTAGGCCTATATAAACATGAGCATCTTGACAATACAAAAATGTGTACAACAGTCTAACAGCCATAGGCTATAGTTAATAAAGTAATTTATTCATTTAATTTAATATTAACCTCATCTGATGAGGGTGGTGAGCACAATGTTTTCAGCACAAGTCTATTCTTGGATTAATTTTAGAGAATGCCACTCAATGTTTAGTTGTGGCCTGTATTTGTTTATTTATGTATTTGGCTGGTGTAATTAACCTGTTGTTATAAAATCAATCTGCTGCAGTTGACACTATTGCTGTGTTGTTAATCTAACATAAACACAAAATCCTGCGAAAAAAAAGTTAGTTGTTTAGGGCGGGGCTATCATTTATTTAGGGTGGGGCTATCGGTTATTAAGGGTGGGGCCATCCATTGTTTAGGGCGGGACAGGGTCATTCTCATTTCTGCTCTGCCTTCTTTAATTCATTAATCTTCTTTCATTTTGTTATTAACACTCATCTTCCCACAATCCAGTCGGTTCCCAAAAGACAAAATGTTGCATGATCCTACATTTCCCCCCTCATTTCAGGACAGGTTCCAGTGGATTTACATTACGATTGAGGAAACAATGACAATGTTAACTTCCATTTCAACTTTTTTTTTTAACACAACCCTTTTCAAACTATAATCATGATGATTCTGTAACATACAGATCAGGTAAGTTCAATTACACACTTATTTAAACTGCTTAATCCCAATATTGTCATATTTGGAACGAGACAAGTGTAATTACTGGAGTCCACATGACTATACAGTAGTAACCTCCTATAACACAACCAACTCCAGCCAATGTGCTTCTCATTGTAATGTCATACACATTGCCTGCCAGGATGCCAGATGCTCAGTACTCACGGTTTCCACCAGCAGGACTTTGGAGTCTCTCCGGTCTGAAATAAATTTACCATCGCACCTGCCGATCAAAAAACCCCTGGTAATTCCTTGCTTTTTTTGACCCGCCACTCACAAAACCAAATTGTTGCAGAGAAAATGGGAGATGTTTGATTCCCAGCCAAATACAGCAGTAATTTCCATGAGATGAAATCATTTACCCTCCTTTTTTGCGTTAATCTCTTATTGGAGTCAGTAATTCAGCTGGAAACAACTCAATCTGACAGATAAGATTGTGTCACTGAACCCTAACGTGGTGTTTTAACATTTGTTGGAATCTCAGATACTGTTTTCCAGTCACAGAGACCTTAAATCACCTCAAGCACTCAAAAATGAGAGAATGAAATATGCATTAACACAAAAAACACGGCAGTAAAAGATATTGGCTGTTTTCTGACAGATTACAGTATTTTCTGCTCAAAGGTAAATTAAACGAATCATCGGATGGCTCCGGTCCATTTAACATCGTCTTTGGCAATGTTAATCATTTAATTCAAATATCTGCTTGATATTTTGAGTTAGCTCAAGTTTTTCCGATAACATTTTCCCAGCATAAGTTCTTCTACTCATTTCCTTTCAGTTATGCTCAAGCAGGCCCTAGCAAATAGACTAATAAAACTGTGCATACAAATCACTACCTTGAATGTGTTCGGGCTTTTACGATTAAGTAATATTTTGCTCTTTGGTTCAGTCTCAGGTAAATTTTCTTACTTTCTCTCTGAAGACTCATTCCCACTCAGCGGAGCATGAATTAAATGTCTATTTAAGATGTACAGGTATGCCAATGTATACAGTGCATTGAAATTGCAGGGTTATAGGCTATTTAAGACTGAATTAAATGCGAAAAAGCAAGTAAGAGTCAGAGATGTAATTAAAACTGAATTTATGAACTCTTGAGGGTGTTATCAAGAATATATAATATAATATAATATAATATAATATAATGGACCACAAAAAAATGTCTTATATTGCAGGGATATTAGTAATTAGCCAAATATTGACCTACTGTATCCCAACAATCCAAGATCACTCGACAGTTCATTTAATCTGTGTTTTGATTATTTATAAAGCATTATGACACTTGTTATTACTGGTTTTGTGGTCCAGTGTGTAAAAAAAAAAAAAAAAAAAAAAAAAAAAAACATATAGTAAAATACAATTTTAAAATATAATATTTTAAATAAAAAATATTTAAGAAATGAAATATATAAAATAAATATAATTTTAAATAAATGTAAAAATAATTTTAAATTATTAGAAAATTAAATTAAATTAAATAAAAATTAAGCAAAATTTTTTAAAAAATCAAATAACAAAATATAAAATGAAAAAATAAATAAAATAGAAAAAAAAAATTAACGAAATTAAATTTAAAAATAAAATTAATAATTTTTTCAGAAAAAAATTAATTAAATAAAAAATAATTAAATAAAAAATGAAATTTAGCTTTAAATGAAACTAAATTTAAAATTAAAAAACTTAAATTAAAACTAATAAAAACATTGATAAAAAAACATAAATAACATACAATAAATAAATATGTAAAAAAAAACTAAAACTAAATTTTATAAAATTAAAAATTAAATTAAAATCAAATAAAACAGTTAAGTAAAATTTTATTAAATAAAAAAATTAAATAAAAAAAATTATAAAATAAATAAAATTAAATAAAAAATTAAATAAAATAGAAAATATATTTAATGAAATTCAATTTAAAAATAAAATAAAAATAACTGAAATAAAATAAAAAATAAGTAAAAAAGTAAATAAATAAAATAAAAAAGTGATTAAATAGAAAATACTTTTATTCAATTAAAATGACATTTAATTAAAAATGAATAAATAAATTAATTAATTAATTAAAATACATATTTAAATAAAGAAAATAAAAAATAATAAAACAATAGAAAATAAAATACAAATTAAAATAAGATGGAAAAAATCAAGTTAAATTAAATTTAATTAAATAATATCAGTTATGTGAGTTATGGCCAGTTAAAGGCCAGTTAGGTAAAACCTCAACTCCTAAACTTCTAAAAGGAAACCAGTTGTTCTACAGTTCAACGTACTGCAAAACCACATACCCACTGCTCCTTCAGTTATGCTAAAACGGAAAACCAATGCTACTACAGCACCTTTACCCTTCCTTTTACCTTGCTTCTACTACAGGTCTATTACCTGCCATGAGGACAGCAGTATTTCAGCTCTGCAAATGTTCAGCTCTTTCCACTGAGACTCCTGCATCAGTGGCTGTCAGTCAAACTTGCACTCCTCCTGTGGTCTTGATGACTGCGAGAGCACCTGCAGCGTCTCCTCCTGTTACCTGCCTCTCCATCTCTTACACCCACTACATTTTCTACCTATTGGGCCCCGTTGGCCTGTCGTGGAGCTTGCTGGGTTTTTTATGACTGCTAGCATAAGTCCAACCGGAGAGTTCCACTGACGTCTGGTGTAGTAATGATGATCACTATGCTGTGCTTTCAACTTCTCATCCACTCCACCAATCATTAGCGTCATTTTCTACTGCAGCTTGATAGATTCACTAAGTATATAGCGCAAACACTTAACTGTAGCCAGGTTTCCATCCTAACTTGAAGTGAATCTTTTCAAATTTAGCAAAAAAAAAAAAAGTTTTATAATATTTCTTCATGAAAATGATTTGCATTTCCATCAAATTGTTAGAGTGGCTGACTGTAGTATTGGTAACCTAGCAGCCAAAAGAAAATTTAAGTCAAACATGAGCAAAATATTGCTTTATCATAAAAGCTCAAACACAAATTAAAAATTTATTTAAATTTAAATTTAAAATAAAATAATAAAATTATATAGAAAATTAAATTTAAAAAATGTATTAAAACATATAAGTAAAAATAAAAAAAAATAAAATAAAATAAATAAAATATATTTTTGACTTAATTTAAATAACAAATACAAAAAAATGAAATTAGTAAAATAAAACCAAAAAATAAAAATGAAATAGAAAATAAAATAAAAAATAAATTAATTACACTTATCTGTAGTCAGATTTCCATCCTAACGTGAAGCGACTCTTTTCAAAGTTAGACAAAACATTTAAATTCTAAATGAAAATTAGTTGGATTTTCAGCAAATTGTCTCTAGTATTTGCTAATTGACTGTAGTAATGGCAACCTAGCAACCAACACCAAGCACAAACGATTATGTGTAGCTCTGTTTCCACTCTAAAGTAAAGCAATTCTTTTCAAATTTAGCATAATATTTAAATATTATAAATGTGAATTTCTTGTTTCCATCAAATGGTTTTAGAGTGGCTGACTGTAGTATTGGTAACCTAGCAACCAACAGTGAACAAGTTAAGATTTTATTTATTTATTTATTTATTTTGCAAATGTGTTTCCATCTAAAATTGTAACCCTTTTTTACACAAGTTAAAAAGCACCTCAAGTAAGCGTAAAACTTTTTTTTTTTTTGAGGATTTAGGTGTTTTTATTTGATGTTTGGTAGTTCTATGGCTTATTTCACATGTGATCCTTTAAAATGCACATTCAAATATGGGCTTGAAAAATGTTGCCAAAAATGAATCATTCAATCACTTTTTTTTTTTCATTTTACAGTTAACAAGTGTAAAACTTGAAGTAAAATGGAAAAAAACTGTAACAATGATGAAATAAATACATTAAATGGATTGGATTGACACAAATAAATTTCATTTCTTTTGTTGTAAGAGTAAAAAAAAAAACATCAAAAAGTTGGTCCAAGTTTAGCCAAGAATAAAACATTTACTCACGATTTACCAACCCTCAAGTGGTTGCAAACTTTTACAAGAACACAGAAGAAGATTTAAGAACGGATGCTGAAAATCAGTAGCTACTGATATCCATAGTAGGAAACAAATACTATGGAAATAAAAGGTTACATTCTTCAGAATATCTTCTTTTGTATTCAACAGAAGAACAAAAACTTTTACAGTTTTGGAACAAGAGGAGGGTGAATTAATGATGACAGAATTTCCATTTTTGGGTGAACTATTCCTTTAAGAGCTTTGCCCTAGTTGAAGCTCGACTGATTTTCAGAATATATCTTCTATCATGCTTCTCAGTGAACTTTACTTGAACCAATTTAAGGCTCCACTTTTTTTTTGGAAAAAGTCCCCTAGTTGAGTTTAATCAAGTAATAATCAAGGAACATTGCTGTTATACTATGATTACGACACAATGATATTCCATGGTACATCAGAAAAGCTCATTGATTATTTCATTGATTATTAAGCCAGAGTTTGAGTATAATTCCTCGCCACATCAGCCTAGAAAATCCCAACTTTTAATTTTTCCATCAGATTTAGTTCAAGACGTAACTTCAGAAGAGTTCAGGAAAATCATCAAGCTCTTTTCTTGAATTTTTTTTTAGTGAGATGCTAATGGTCCAATCCGATTCAATGATTTATGCTAAGCTAAGCTAAAAGTGCTCCCGCCAGCCCAGAGATCATCTGAATGGATTCGGAATGATAAATACTCAACTCTGAACTCTTAAAATTAAGGGATTTTTCATCCTTTAAATATTCAACCCCTTGTTAGATGTGTTTTTTTTTTCTCAGTACTTTTCACGGGTATTTCAAAAGCACATTATCTACTTTGCTAAGCATTTTACTCACAACTCTGAGTGGGCTCTCACAGCTAATGAATTTAATGAGAAGTTTCCCTTAACAAAAATACACAATTTTAACCTGTGAATTTAGATATGCTTCAAAAAATTGCTCAACCGCTACACTAACAAGCTCAACACAGCTGGAACTTTCAATTCCCTTCACTGCTTCACATCAGAATATTTCCACCAACTTTCTTGTGATCTCTGCGGTCCAGATATTCAATTATTAAAACGCTGAATTAAAACATGATTTTCCAATGATATACATACACCACGTTACATCAACCTTAACAAGCACAATTAGATCACTTTGGCTTCTACATTCAACTTCCAGAAATACCATTATTTATTTATTTAGCATTATCTTCTGCAGCTTTAACTTAGGGAGTACAGTCTTTTCCCAGTGAATAATGAATGATTCACATCCAGACACTGGTTTTAGGAACACCCAAAACCCATCTTGCTGTTTTAAGATGTAACACCCAGCCTCGACTCCAATCATCAAAGCAGCTACAACGGCCACAAACGCTCTGAGACTCAGACATCACGCCTACAGCTTCGCCTACAGTTCCATTGCTGACCGTCTGATGCATATTGCACATACAAAAGGCAAGAAATTGCCAGGTCCAACCTCCAGGAGTCCTTTACAAGATGCCAGGTTGGTAGTGGGAAGACTTTTAAGGTAGAAAGCGCCTTTCAAGTTACTGGTATCAAATCTATAAAACATATTTAGCATTGAGCTTTCGCAGAAAAGCAGAACACAAGCTGAACGTTTTGATTATTCTTGAGTTTGTGTATCTGAGAAGGAATCTGCGCATGCTATTGAACCAGGAACAGTTACATATAAACAAAACAAAATGAGACTGACCATTTATGACACAATTAAACAACTTGGAGTTGTGTTGTTTCAACTTATTTTAGGTTCGAGTTGATTTGTGTGAGCAGCTGACAACCTTCCGTTTTCCATCAGTCTTAGTTCACAATGTAACTTCAGAAGAGTCAAGGAAACAATTTTTTTTATTTTTTTTTTTATGAAATGCTAATGGTCTAATCTGATTCCATTCATAATGCTAAGCTAAAAGTGACCTTGCCAGAAAAAGATGACAAATGACTAACCAAACTTTCCAGACCTTTCCTATTTTGGCGAAGGAGGGCAAACGTCACCGGTTGTTCATTCCAATATAATTCTGCCTATCATTTTATACGCATCGCTTTCTGAAACATATCATAACTTATAAAGATACAGCAGTCGAGTTGATTTGTGTGAGCAGCTTAGTGAGCAGTCTTAGTTCACAATGTAACTTCAGATGAGTCAAGGAAACTATTTTTTTAATGAAATGCTAATGGTCTAATCTGATTCCATTTATAATGCTAAGCTAAGCTAAAAGTGACCTTGCCAGAAGAAGAAAGCTTGAAAAATGGCTTATGTCAACTTTTACGCTGGAATACTTGTTAAATGATCCTTTATCATTTTCCAAATTTGATTTCTTAGTCCATGAGCCTTTTAATATAATTTCTTTGTGTTAAATTACATTCATAACCTATTTGATAATTTCGCCTATCAATGTATCTGCATCGCTTTAAAACACATTATTACTTATAAAGATGCAGCACTCAACTTGATTTGTGTAAGCGGCTCACTACTTTTCATTTTCCATCAGTCTTAGTTCACAATGTAATTTAAAAAGAGTCAAAGAAACTCTTTTTTTTGAACGAAATGCTAATGGTCTAATCCAATTCAATTCATTATGCTAAGCTAAGCTAAAAGTGACCCTGCCAGAAGAAGAAATTGGCTAAATGGATTAAAAAATGGCTCAAGTCAACTGTTTACCTCTGGGATGCTTGTAACATAAGCCTTTTTCATTTTCAAATTTGATTTCTCAGTTTACGAACCCTTTAATATAACTTCCTTGTGCTCAATTCCATTCATAATCTATTTGATAATCAAATTTAAAGCAGTAACTAAACTGGAAGTTTGAATGCAGTTTTCTTTTCAATTGCCAACAGTGTGCAACACTGCTGCGGAAGAGCTCGGCGAGCGTTCATTTCAAACTGTCCAAAAGCACAAGTGTAAAATCCTCACAGCAATCACACACTCTCTAGAGAGTGAAGCCGAGTGTCAAGCTCAAGACCCGTCATTACAAATGACTAGCCAAACTTTCCAGACCTTTCCTATTTTGGCGAAGGAGGGCAAACGTCACCGGTCGTTCATTCCAATATAATTCTGCCTATCATTTTATACGCATCGCTTTCTGAAACATATCATTACTTATAAAGATACAGCAGTCGAGTTGATTTGTGTGAGCGGCTCATCGCTCGCATGAATAATATTCTATTGTCTCGACAGGCTATTTTCCTCAGCAACTTCTGAGAAGTCTGATTGTCTTTGAATACATATATCTGGAGACGGCTCTGCCTACTGAATATTGCATGAACCTTTGCACTGTACAGAACACCCATTCATACGATTCCCCCAGAGGACATTTCCCACAATGCAATTCCAGCGTAATGCCATAGTGCCAGTGAGCCATATGCATTCCCAACTAATAATGCGGCTAATCCTTCCTGTTCTTCCTCCGTTTTCCATTTTGAGGAGCACTGTTAGTGTCAGAGGCCCTGACTGATGGTACAGATTTAAATAGAAGCGAAAACCTTGCAATCTGTCATCAAAACCAAAGGCAGGAGCAAGAATATTTTCATTAAAACATTCAGGTTGCATTACAATTGCAGATATCTTGGCTGGCATCTACAATTACATGCTAATGTGCTTTTTAAAAAAATAAAAAAAAATCAGAAATCAGTGAAACATAAAAAAAAAAGTCATTTCAGTTTCTCTCTCTCGATGTTTTCTGAAAGCCAGGTATGACAGTAAAAAGTATCACTTGATCTGCTTGATTCGAGTGTAAATCCTCGGTGAGCACTTTAAAAGCCTTCCCACGGGGAGTGAAATATTCATAGTAGCAGCGGTGCGTTACTAGTCACCGAGAGCGAGATGTCCACAATAATTAATGAGGGTTTGTTTCAGCTGACAATACCGTGTGTGCAAGTCACATGCGCTGGCAGAGACTGACAGACATTTAGGCTCTAATCATAGGATTTAAAAGTTAAAAGCGTGAAATACAAACTTGCTAAAGAAGAAATCCGGAGATATAAACAACTCACAAATAAGCCATGTGTTATCTTAAAGGAACACTCCACTTTTTTTTGGAAATAGACTCATTCTATGACTCCTCTCGTTCTATAAATCCACTCAGCTGACCTCTGGGTCTTGTGAGAACAGTTTTAGCTTAGCTTAGCATAGATCATTGGATTGGATTGGACCATTAGCATCTCATTCAAAAATGTTTAGATAATTTTCCTATTTAAAGTTTGACTATTTTGTGGTAAAGAGGAGCTAAGCCTAAATGCAAAGCTTTCGATTTCGATTTACTAGAGCTGCACGCTTCTGGCTAAAATGAGAATATCAATTTTATTTTGCCTAAAATAAAGATTACGATTTTCTCACGATTCTGTAGATATAAAATAAAGGTTAATATAAGTGTGCTATTATTATTGTTATTCTCAAACATGTGGTAAATAGGCTTTTGTGTAGCTGTTATGTTGGTTAAAATGATAAATTTTGTACAGACTTGGAATGGTGGACTTTAACAGACTTTAAATTTTTCCAGGTCATTAATGCTGATGATAATTCTGGTGTTGAATTATTGTGTTTGAGACATATGCTTACAGTCTGTCATTTTCTGCCTAAAATTTGTCACTTGCGTGATTTTCATGAATACAGAAGACTGGGTGGGTATTTTTGCATTTCGGTGGGTTTTGGATACTGTTTGGGCTGGAATCAGTCAGCTACATCTGGTAACACTGTGTGCGCTTATGGTTTCATTTTCACTGCTAAGAGCGGTTCACTTCCCGCGCAGTTCCCAAACAATCACTCTGACACACAAACTGAATGTTTTTTACAACTTTCTTACCTGTTATTCACAGCCTATGCAGGTTCTGTTTACTAAAGTAGACTTCATTCGGAGGCATGCGCGTCCGCCCTTCTTGTGGTAATAGCTGACGGTCAGTTCATGTCAGGTGTGATTTTGCGGTCACAAATACATTACATGAAGAGAGAAATGACATTTTTGAGGTGAACTGTATCTTATAAATACAGCATGTGACTCTTTCAACACCATTTAGAGGTGTCCACCCTGCTGAAAAACGCATTTAAAACTATGTGAAGACTCGTGTTGAAAACATGATTGACAGAATCGTAGAAATGCTGGATAAAGATCGTCTAGGGGTCGAATTGAGTTTGCAATCTTTTTATGATTAATTGTGCAGCTTTAATACCTACTTTCACCTATGAGAGGACAAGATCTCAGATACAAGCGGTGAAATTAGTTTTTTTCACAGGGTGGCAGAGCGCACCCTTAATGATAGAGTGTGGAGCTCTGTCACCCAGGAGGAGCTCGGAGTAGAGCTGCTGCTCCTCCACATTGAGAGAAGTCAGCTGAGGTGGCTTGGGCATTTGTTTCAGATGCCTCTTGGACACCGACCTATAGGGAGGTGTTCCAGCCATGTCCTACCGGGAGGAGGCCTTGGGGAAGACCCAGGAGACGCTGGAGGAACTATGTCTCTCGGCTGGTCTGGGTACGCCTCGGGATCCCCCAGGAGGAGCTGGAGGAAGCATCTGGGAAGTCTGGGGTTCTCTCCTAAGACTGCTGCCCCCGCAACCCGGCCCCAGAAAAGCCGAAAATGACATGAAAAGTTCGACTCTTCTGTAGTTACAGAAAAAAAGAAAAATGACGGAATATCAAATGTTGTTTTCTCGGTTGATATGGTCAGGGACTATACTCTTATTCTAGTGTATCATGGTTGTATGATCAAGGAACTTTGTTGCTGTACTATGGCTGCAGCAGGGGTAATGGTTTTACATAGTGCCTGAAAATAGTCCCCAACACCAAGCTCTAAACTTGCACCATCGGTTCAAATCTTGGTAATATCATTGCGCCTGCTGCAGTCATGGTGCGGCAGTAAAGTTCCTTGATTGTTACGCCAGAACGGGAGTATGGTTCCAATTGGCACAGAAAATAGCAACTTTTCATTTTCCATCGGTTTTAGTGCTCAATATACTATAACTACAAAAGAGTCGAGACTTAATTCAAGAAACTTTTGACTATTTCCAAAAACGTTGCGTGTATATCAATAAAAAAATATTCTAAAGCCTACTTAGAAATGTATCTTTAGTGCTAGTTTTACCAGGAAGACCTACAGTAAAGTCACTCATCAAAATCAGTTTCAACCAATTGCCACAAAAAACGAGCAATACCTAATGTCACCTCACTTATCACAATCAGATGGGTAAGCGCGATGTTTATGAAATGTGGGGCAAAATCACAGTGGCAGGCCAGATGACCGTCAGGTGCTCCCTATGGTCTGGGTGTTCGTGTTGACATGTAGTAGCAAAAATGTAGTTGCAAAGTTTCTTATATTCAGGTAAATGTCTGTTAAAGGAGCAGTATCAGCAGATATTAAGCAGACAGTCTACTAATACTCAAATGAACCATCAAAATTAAGTCCCACATGGCTATAGCTATAGGTCGCATATGGGCCACAGCCATATGTGATCTATAGCTGATAAACCATGTGGATGGATGATAACTGCCTTCTGAGCCTACTAGTAGAAATCCCCTACTGGCCCATATCTATCAGCTGATAACCACTGATAACACCCATTCAATCAAGTGATAACGTTCCAATCTGTTAATGGTGTAGGATAGAATCGAACATTATTATTTTTATTTTTTTTAAGTTAAGAACTGAAATAACCTTTCATTATAGTTTCAAGTTCAGTCTGCATCTGATTTCTTGGGAAATAGGTTTTTTTTAGTATCAGGTGGTGTTGTTATGAATTATGAAATGAATACATTTATTGATTAAAGTAAGAGTAACGCTGACACTGCAACACCGCATTTCACCTGGGAATATTTCACAAATCAATTGTGGTATTTTTTTAAAAGCCTTTTAAAAACAGAACTAGCTTCAGAGAATAAATCGCTTGCTCCAATCCCTCCAACTCAAACTGATCAAAAAAAAAAAAAGATAGAGCAATCAATTAATTTTCCTTCAACTTAGTCCATTATTTATCCAGGGTTGCCACAGCGGAATGAACTGCCAACTATTTCAGCATGTGCTTTATGCAATGGATGCTCTTCCACCTGCAACCCAGTACTGGGAAACACCCATACACTCCCATTCACACACATACACTACGGCTAATTTAGGCTATTCAATTCATCTATAGTGCATGTCTTTGGACTGTGGGGGAAAAAACTCCACAGAGAAATGCCAACTGGCTCAGCTTGGACTCGAACCAGCAACCATCTTAATGTGAGGTGACAGTGCTAACCACCGAGCCACCGTGTTGCAACCAGTTACCTTAAAAAATTTTGTAAATCCAATAAATCTATTTTTTTTTCAGTGGACAGCCGTGAATAGCATGCATGACAGTCTAGCTCAGTTAAACAACAGCAGGTTTAATATAGTGCCTGAATTCTGACCGCTGATAGAGTCCAGCAAAGTTGAGGTCTTGTGATTTGCGGCTTGTGACCCTTCAGAAGTCTGTGTGTATTTGTGTGTCTATATGCGTGTGTGTGTGTGTGTGCCGGGGGTGGAAACAGGCTCTGGACTGAACATGCGATTGTTCTGCAGGCTTTGACCTCTGTGGAGATTGAGAATGTAAGGCATCTCCCACCATGAAAGGCTTCTTCTGTTCTGGTACATCATTACTGTCTGCAGGAGTGACAATATAACGAACTGCGGTGGTTGGACATAGAGTATTATATAACAATAAATCAACGTGTGTATGGTTTGTTCTGTTTTTGGCTACAGTTTTCTGCAGGGAAATGTCTTGCTGGGTTTGCATCCATGTGTTAATGCGTGTTGAAGAATCACATGAGAAAGTAGACATGAAAGTGCTCGATTTTTATAAAAATCTCTGAAGTTCGCTAATGATATATAGATTTTAAAGGCTCACTCGAGGTATCTTTAGACTTATGTTTAAAAAGTTTTTAAGGGATAGTTCACCCAAAAAATAAACAATTCTGTCATTATTTAGACACCCTTTACTTGTTTTAAATCTAAAAGTTTGTCTTCTCTTAGACACTTAGATGCTTTGAAGAAAGCTGAAAACCTGCAACCATTGACTTCCATAGTATTTGTTAGTAATATAGAAGTCAATGGTTACATTGGTTATCTGAAGATAGAGTTCAACAAAAGAAATTTGTGAATATTTATAACGTCGTGAGGGAGAGTAAGTAGTGAGTAAATTTGAATTCATGTGTAAACTATAGGTTAGATTTAGGTTGTGACGTCAGGTGACCAAAATTCAATGTCTAGCCAGCATTTAAGTTATTTTGACATCCAATAATAAAGTGAAATGACTTTAATATTAGGTTAATTTTAGTTTGTGTTGGTAAGTGACCAAAATCCAACGTCAAGCTAACATCTTAAACCAATGTCATATTGACGTTTATTTATCAGGTATGGCTACCAAAATCCAACGTCTGATAGATGTCATATTGGTAAAGTCCACACAATGTCAAGCTCCAACATCAATAGATATTAGGGGTGTCAAAATTAGTTGTTTCTTAGGTGCACCGCGGTGCAGACGCGGACAATTCAAGCACGCACACACATTGTGGCCCATTTGACCAGCTGGCGTGACTTTACTTCTCCTCCCGGCTGTTTTACAGCGATACTTATGGATACAGACACGAACGCGAGCCTGCAGAGTTTTCTCCACCGTGTCTGTTATTGATCAGCTGTGATCGCCTCTGCCGCCAGCCGCTTATCAGTGTCACTAATCTTTGAGGAGCGCAGCGCGCAAGAGCCAATCGCAATCGTTTTCAAAGGGGTGTAAGACAACTAGACAAGAATCAGAAAGCAAGAGGGATATTTATATTTGTTTATATTATTTGCTAAATGCTCGTGTTGTTTAAAGGTGCAGTTTATACATCTGGCTGTTGGTATTAAATGACAAAATTGTATTACAAATAGTATATAAATACAAATATATTCATACATTTTAATACAATAATTTCTACTGTGAAGAAAATATAAAACTGTGTATGAAAAGCACCGTCAATGCACCGTGATGCACCGAGACATCGAATTGAACCGAATCGATGGCATGATCATCGTAACCAAACCGAAGCGTGAGACTAGTGTAGGTTCACAGCTCTAATAGACATTGATATTAGACTGATTTTAGGTTGTGTTAGAAAGTGAACAAAATCCAACATCGAGCCAACACCTTAAACCGACTTTATAGTGACGTCAAAACCTGAGATTTATTTGTCAGGTAGGACAACCAAATTGCTACATCTGATAGACGTCATAGTGGTAACATCCACACAACATCAAGATGTAACATAGACGTTGATGTTTGGTTAATTTTAGCTTGTGTTGGACACTGATGTTGGGTTCTAAGGTCAAACCAATTTTCATTTCCAAACAACATCCTCACGATATTGGGATACAAAGTCAATCGAACGTCATGCTGAAGTCCTGTGCCTCCAGGGGATGTAGCGACAGTTACACCCACATAACCAATCAGCTTTCACTATTATTAAAGTCTTTTTTATCCTTATTGACCTGGCTTATTCTTTTACATAGTTTTAAAAAATCTGTAAATTTGATGGTAAAATACGGCAGTGGTTGCCTATTACAAATACAGTAGGAACATAAAAAAAATATCAAAACTTCACAATAAATTACTGTATTTTGCAATATTTTTAGTAAACTGTTAAACAGGTTCCAGATTTTTATCGTAGAATTTTTACCGTTCAAATCGCAAACAATTTTTCTGTGTACTAGTATGCGCAGCAGTTTTAGGTCTTATTCCCTTACACAAATTTTTAGCGGTAAAAAACTTGATGTTGTAAGCTGGAATTTTCTTATTTTATATTTATTTGTATGTATACAATTGCTACTGGGGCGAAGCAGTGGCGCAGTAGGTAGAGCTATCACCTCACATCAAGAAGGTTGTTGGTTCGAGCCTCGGCTCAGTTGACGTTTCTGTGTGGAGTTTGCATGCTCTCCCTGTGTTTGCGTGGGTTTCCTCCGGGTGCTCCGGTTTCCCCTACAGTCCAAAGACATGCGGTACAGGTGAATTGATTAAGCTAAATTGTCCGTAGTGTACAAGTGTGTGTGTGAATGTGTGTGTGGATGTTTCCCAGAGATGGGTTGTGGCTGGAAGGGCATCCGCTGCGTAAAAACTTGCTGGATAAGTTGGCGGTTCATTCTGCTGTGGCGACCCCGGATTTATAAAGGGACTAAGCCAGAAAGAAAATGAATGAATGAATGATTAATTGGTACTGTAAAAACATCAGCATTCGATACACATTTTCAGTTTTACCTTTGCTTGAAAAGACCCGATTTGATCCTGTCTATATGAAATAAGCCTGCTCCCGAACAGGTTTGAGCTACCAGAAACCATCCTGGATCATGTCAAATCATCAACAACCAAATCCGGCTAACTGAATAAGCCATGTCTGAAGAACGAACCCCTGAAAGAAATGTTGTTGGTTATTTTGGATATTCATATCATGTTCTAAATTTCTGCCTGAATGTTTAACAGTCATTAGCAATTGAATGTTTTATTCGCACATCAGTTGATAAATGTCAGTTTAATTTGAAAACTGTTTTTTTTTTTTTTTTTTCATAATTGTGATTCATTCAATTATAGTCCTAATGAAAGAACTGAAATATCTTAATTACATCAGTCTTTCTCACTTGATAAAATTACACAGTGAATCCAAACATCCTACTTCACCAGTACTTTTTTCGCCTCTATATTGAGCACAACAAAATCAGGTGCAACTTGAAATGCATTGACTGCAGACAACAAATCAGAAACGCCACTCCTCCAATGCAAAGTGTTTCATGCAATTCAGCGCAACAAAGAAATAACCTGACATCAAGGAAACAGAACAATCCCTTTATAAGCCAACAGCTCGAAACCCTCCAGGCTAGTGACTGCATTTGAAGGACGAGGAGGATCATTCGTTCAAGGGCAGTAATGTAAAGACTGAAGAGGACAGAAATGAGAGGCTGGGTGGCCTTCATCAAACACTCAGTCCTGAGAGCTCCGCAAGCATTTCAATGGTTATAACCATAGCAGATTCTGCTCTGACAAGTGATTCATCTCAACTGAATAAACCTAAAACGGCACTGGTAAGTTAATGAGCACCTTCAAGCACTCACAACTGCTTATATGGTAAAATTATTTACACTAATATATATTACATGTGTAATATATCACTTACAATACAATGTAATCACTTTGTAATATGATGAGCAGGGCAACTAACAAATAAATATATAAAATAATATAAATATTGATGCTTAATAATAACCGTTATTGTTAGTAATAGTAGTAGTATAAGATGACTTTTTTTCTATGATATGGCTTTTTAGGATTTTTTCATAGAAGTAAACATGATGTAAATTGAGTTGAATAGTTTAGTACATTGTAATAATATGATACAAAAATGTTTAATTGAATGAAGTAAAATTTAAGCAGCTTTTTTAAACATAAAATTTTTAAAATGACCAACTTTAATTAAATTATTGATAGAACATGTAAATCTACAGTCTTATGTGTGAAGCATGTTGCATTGTCAGATGTTTGTTACCCAATAGATATGTATACTGCTCTGAGTTTTTCTGTAGTCATTTTTTTTTATAAACATAGCGTATACCGTATAGAAACCGTGACCCAAAAATCGTGGTACATAACTAACCGTTATATTCAGGGCTTTACATTAAAACCCGCCAACCCACCAAATGTGGATAGATTTTAGCACTGGCGGGTTAGACAAACACCTCCACTAGCCACTTTGGCTGGTTGGAAACAATTTTTGAATTGTAGTTTTCGTAAAAGCAGGGTTCGACAATAAGCATGGCCCAATATTCGTGCAAATGTGATATTAGAATCGTGAAGGAGCAGGACTGACAAAAATAACTGTGTTCGCGCGAGAAAGAATGGTGAATACAGTATGAGAGCATGATCACTCGCGCTAACAGCTGATGTGATGCGCGTGATTACATGCCGTTTACATGCGCAAAGCACCATGCCTAGAGTAAGCGCAATGGGTGCGATTGATTTCCTTTAAAATAGACTGGATAAAGAGCAATGATCGTGCACCCGCAGTCCTGCTGCTTTCAAGAGCTCAAGATATAAAAAAATACACACATTCTTTTGTAAGCAGCAGCGGTCACTGCTTTCATTTGAATTATTCTTAGAAGAGATTATTAACAGGCCGAACATTAACCGTGTGGTATGTTTTTTTTTTTTCTTGCTTACAGTTACTTTTTGTTATTAAGGTTTAATTAACTTTTTTTTTTTTACAATAACATTGCTTTGATGGGAGATTACTCCCCATTTATGTGTAGTTAACTGGTGATCTGGGACTTTTAGCCAGGACAGATTACTGTGCATATTTTAGATACAAGACAATAATTACTATTTTTAAATGTAATGTTTTTTTAAAGAAAAGTTTTGTTGATTTAAAAAGTGCACATATAAAATATTCCTTGTTTTCCTTGTTTTTACACATTAAAAAATTGTGGCTAAGAAATACTTATTTGGTGTGGTCAAAGATAAATTTGGTAAATCCTTCATTTTGAGCCCTGAAAAATTGTGAAATAAAAAAATTGTGACACAACTTATTTGCTCATGCACACTAAGTAAGCTAATACACAATACACACAAGAAATTAAATGAATGAAAAGGCATGTGGATTTCTAAAGAAAGTCATTTCAGCATGTCAAAGTCAAATTTAAGCAAAATATATTTTCCCAACAAGAAAAGTGTAGCTAGTGAAAATGGCGAGTGGCTAGTAATGTTGGAAATCTACTAGTCACAGTGGCTGGTGATCAAAAAATTTAATGTCAAACCCTGGTTATATTAATATTGATAATATAACTTACTAGTACTTATACACTGTTAAACCCAACAGTCAGCTTTATCGAATGAAATGAGTGTAGTTAACTCAAAATGTATGGAAAGTTAATTTAACCCATTTGAAGAGTTTTTAACTCAGTGTTGAAGGTAATGAGTAAAATACCTAATTACCTTAACTTAAATGGAGTAAGTTCACAGTTCTCATATAGTTTTTTTTTTTTTTTTACTCAAATGGTTTGTAGCAATCGGTTGCCTCAAAGAGTTCGAGTTGCCTTAAATTACAAAAGTCTTGTCACTTAACAGAAATAATGTCCAGTATAGAATATAAAGTCATGCTGCAGTGGAAAAAAGAATGAATATTGTGTCTGACTCCCATGAGCTTGCATGACTGCATCTATACATCTCTGCAATCTCTTAAATAACTTATTAATAAAGTCATCTGGAATGCCAACAAAAGCTTCCTTGCAGGGCTCCCAGTGTTCATTAAGATTCTTTGAATGTATCTCAATGCCTCCTCCTTCATCTTACCCAGACTTGCTCAATATTATAATGTTCATATCTGGTGACTGGGCTGGACAATCCCGGAGCACCTTGACCTTCTTTGCTTGCAGGAACTTTGATAAGGAGGCTGAAGTATGAGGAGCAGCGCTATCCTGCTGAAAAATTTGCCTTCTCCTGTGGTTTGAAATGTAATAGGCAGCACAAATGTCTTGATACCTCAGGCTGTTGATGTTGCCATCCACTCTACAGATCTCTCGCGCGCCCCCATACTGATTGTAACTGATTGTTCACCTGGGGATACTCATCCCGAGGTCCTCAGATTATGCGGAGTCACTGATTGGATCCAAGACCAGCGACGTGATGATCCCAAGGATTCCATATCCGGGACCAGGCCATATCCTGAGCTGCTGCTGCGCTGATGGTCGTGGGGAGTAGAGAACATGAGTCTGATTCCAGCGACGCTCCAGGGACAGACTGAAGACAGAGTCTTCACTGAGGCCATCTTCCAGCTTAAACCACGGCGAATGAAGTTCTGCACAAGACTTTTGGCCAGCGGAGAAATTAAAATGGTCGTGCCCAACTGAGTCTGGTTCTCTCAAGGTTTTTTTTTTTTTTCTTCACTCCCATCAGGTGAAGTTTTTTTTCCCTCTCCGCTGTCGCCACTGCCTCGCATGGTTCAGGATTGGTAGAGCTACGCATCGATGAATTTGCTCTTCAGTGTTTGAACTCTCAGTAATGATTAAATCACACTGAACTGAGCTAAACTGAACTGAACTGAACTTAAACACTAAAACCTGAACCACACTGTTCCAGTTACTGAATCACACTGTTCCAGTTACTATGACCATTTATGTGAAGCTGCTTTGACACAATCTACATTGTAAAAGCGCTATACAAATAAAGCTGAATTGAATTGAATTGAACCCCAAACCATGATTTTTTTATTGACCAAACTTGACTGACCCCTGTGAGAATCTTGAGTCCATGAGGGTTCCAATAGGTCTTCAGCAGTATTTGTGATGATTGGAGTTCATGAGATGATTTATTTGAAAAATCGAACTTCTGTCACTTTCCTAATGATCAAATAGAAGTCAAGTTCTTATTTGTTGCTCTTACAACTGGGATCAATGACAAGACTTTTGTCAGGTAGTGCACGTTTGCTATGTTAACATTGCCCATTGGTCATAATGTCTAAAACCTCTCTAAAAACATCTCTGTAATGATGAACTTATACGAGAGTTTATAGTCGTTATCTTGGCGTTTATCCATCATAAAATATTGTAAGACAAAAACAGAATGATCCATGGGAATAATTTACACAGTTATATGGAAGCCCATCTGGCATCGAGCTATCATCTGCTTCTTAAAATAGCATTCTTGCATGTTTAATCTGCAGTTTACACAGCATTGGCATTCCTACAATTCTTTTCACCAATATTATGACGTTGCACAGTGAAATGACATGCCAAGAAATCCCAGACACCCTACAGCTGATTGAAGCAGCCTTGAAAAGTGCCAAAATGTCTTAAATGAATGAAATAACAGAGGCAGATGCTCCAGAGTAAACACAGCCTGCCATATTTCCTTCTGCCTGCAGCTGCGACTCACTATCTATACAGTATTTGCTTAGCACATGAAATTAATCACTGCATTATATTTACAGCCAGTCACTTTAGCCGGCAGATAGTTTATGTGTTTGAATGCAGTTGGGCCGAATCGTTAAATTCAGAATCCACAGCTTTCTAAAGGAGCTTCAGTGAAGGAACTTAATTATCAATCAACCAATCAGAATAAATTGTTATGTTCGGACAGCTCTTAGTGCTTCTTTTTGCGCTCTGCCTGTTCATATACAGCGTCAATCTCTGAGCTATTATCTAGATTCATGTTTTGTTGAGACTAATGGGTGGTCTCTTGTTAAGTTGATTGTCTTTTTGACACTGGCGGTACAGTATGGGTCACCTTTATCAGGCTTGCGTTTCCACTGCCAAAAGGGTACCAATGGTGGGTGTGGTGTACGACAGAAAGTTTCAGTCGATGTCATTCTCACTCGAGGAAATGTCAAAGTAAAGCTGTACGGGTTGTTTACATCTCATGAGAAGCACTTCTCACAACACAGATGCTTTATACACATAAATACGTGTGTGTAAATGTTCATTAACCTTTCTATGAACATGATTTGATTATAACTGCAGTTAGTAGCCTACTGTAAATTCTGTAATTCTATAAAATAAAGAAATGCAACATGTATAAACACATACAGACCCTAACAGTGTCCAAAATGTTACCAATTACAGAAAAACTACACACAGCATACATTTAGTCCTTATTTGGGTTCAAAGACAACACACAACATATAGCCTACAGTCAGTGCAAACCTCTCATCTGTATCTTTAATCTTCACCAGCAAATGTGACCTCTGTTAAGGCTCCTACACATTGGGACGTTTTTAGTTTGCGTTTATCGGCAACGTTTAACGACACATTTTTCAGTGTTCAAACCCAAGCGCTTTTCACTGGCGTCAAGCAGAAGAGTATGCTAAATCACTCTTTTGACGTTAGATGGCGCTGCACAACTTTAAGCTTCTGGCACCCGGTTGTAACACAGAAGAAGAGGAGGAGAGGAACGTTTTTATATAAAGTTACTGGTGACTCGAACAAGGATGGATGGTTCGAGCAGCAGTTCCAGCTCTAGTGAAGAAGGAATGATTACTGTTCACAGAGCAATAAGCAGCTCCACGTTCATATCACCTCTGGGCATCTTCTTCAATGTGCGCTCGCATTGACAGTTTTGCGCTTGAGCGCCTCCAAGTGCTGCTTACTGTAACTTCAACAGCTTCGTGCACATGAACAAAAGTGCCGATCTGATTGGTGGAGAAGGTTTTGACGCCGCGCGTCAAAACAAAAAAACGAGCATGAGACGTTTTTTTAAAAATGACACTTTTGCGCTTGGCGCTTTGCGTGTTGGTGTGCACAATCACATTGACGCCCTTTATTTAGTTAAGAGGCGTTAAACGACGACGGAAAACGCAAGCAAAAAACGTCTCGATGTGCACGGGCCTTTAGGCCCCGTTTACACTGTCAGGTCTTGATGCCCAATTCCGATTTGTTGCCTTATTTGATTTTTTTTTTATCGTACCGTACCACTCAGTGGAAATGGTCCATATATGTTTGGGACTGCCGAGACTTGTACATTACTGAATGTGCAAAAAATGTTTACATTTTTCTAAGGGTAAAGTTAATTAAAACCAAGACTGCAAACAGAATGGAGAAGTCTTGTCCAAAAGTAATAGAAAAGGTATTGTCAGGGTTAGATCAAATTTTGTATACACTTTGTCTCTCTGTTAGTCGGTCAGTCGATCTGTCTATATATTTTTGTTTCTAGCTTTTTCATGATTTTTATTTTTTTTTTTTGTGATTATAGATGCATAGGTAGACATATTTGGAACTCAACCATATTTGTCAATTTGGTACACATTTTGTAATTTCACCAGTGTCAAAAGCAATTACTTTATGCCAGATTTTTAGAATAAAAAATGTATTCAATTTAATTTAATTGATATTTATATTATTTATTTATTTAGACATTCTTGGAAAATTATATTGGTTGAGTCTCCAAAACTTATCGTAAATCCCAATCATAGTATACAACTAGGTCAAAATTTTTGCAAAACCCAATTTGGAAATTTGGGCTATCAAATCATGGAAAAATTAAAGACTTCTTTTTTTTGTTTGTTTTGTTTAAATGGCATTTCTAAACCCCAAACAGGCCATTAGGGTGAATCTGACAGATACTGTGTGCAGGACCGTACAGAAAACGTGAGGAATGTCACAGTGAGGGGGAGGGGTGTATAAGAAGCATTTGATGGTGAAATGCAGTGATTGACACCAGCCGGAGATACTTGATATTCTCCTGATATATTGCACACAGCATCGGCTGAATTTTTTTCAGACTACCCTTCAAATCCGCAAACAGATCTCCACGTCTCTGCCTCTGTCGGAAAGCACACGGGACACAGCCATGCCACTTTCAGGATCTTACAGCTAAAACATTTAAATTCAGCCAAATTCAGAGCCAGTAACTGCATTCTAAAATCTAGTGAATTCAGAATATTCAAAACACATGTGAAAACAGATCAACCTTCAATTGATTATTAATTAAACAAACTTGATCTACTCCTCAAGATTATGTTTTTAACCAAATAAGGGTTTTTATAAGTGATCTGTATGATAAACTCCACCTTCTCATGGGCATGTAGGGTTGTGTATCTTGAACATACAACAAAACATACCCTAACTAACATATTCCAGATTCGCATAAATGTAGATAGTCCCCTCTAGTGGGTTTGTCATCTGAAACATACAACAAAATGTACCCTAACTAAAATATTTTATATTTGTATTAATGTAGACAGCGCCCTCTAGTGGATTTGTCATCTGAAACATACAACAAAAAGTACCCTAACTAAGGTATTTCAGATTAGCGTAAATGTGGACATCGCCCTCTAATAAATTTTTCATCTGAAGCATACAACAAAAAGTACCCTAACTAAGGTATTTCGGTTTAGCATAAGCGTAGACAGCGCCCTTTAGTAGATTTGTCATCTGAAATATACAACAAAATGTACCTTAACATATTTCAGATTCATATAAATGTAGACAGTGTCCTCTAGTGGAATTGTCATCTGAAACATAACACAAAACGTACACTAACTAACAAATTTCAGATTTGCATAAATGTTGACGGCTCCCTTTTATGGATTTGTCATCATATAACGAATTGTACCCTAACTAACGTATTTCTGATTCACATGTAGACAGTGCCCTCTAGTGGATTTGTCATCAGAAATGAACAACCAAAACAAACCATAACTAACGTTTTTTTCAGATTCGCATAAATGTAGACAGCGCCCTCTAGTGCAGTGCTTCTTAAACATTTTTTATCAAGTACTACCTCAGAAAAAATGTCTCTCTAAGTACCACCATAATGACGAGGCAGATTAATTATTGGAGTTTGTGTTAACTGCACGCAGAAATTAACTTTATTTATTTTATAGCTCCAAGCTTCAAGCATGGCAAAGTTGCCTGAGTCTATTTGTGTCCTGCAAAATTTGAATCACATCCAGATAAATTAGCCTAAATCTGAGGTAACAAATGAACCGAAATCCAGTTTTGGTTAACAAAACAAACTTTACAAAACAAACGCTTTACAAAACAAATAACATATCGAAAACATGTTTTAACACACTTGTGATAGCTATTCTACCAATGATGCAGCATGGGGAGATTACTAAGTTTGTAGTAACTGAAATGCCAACACAACAGTACTGGTCTGCAAAAGCACTTATCTAGCGCGTATCTGCTCCCCAATCGCTGCTGCCGCACACCTTATTTTTAGCATCTGATGACGCGATGCAATAAAGTAAACATTCTAAGCACTGCACCGATGTGATCATACGCTACAGGGAACAGCCGGTGCTGATCACGTAATTGTTCATGTCAAAGAGTAAATGTATTTTTTCGGGTACCACTAGAAGGAAACCCGTGTACAACTAGTGGTACATGTACCACAGTTTAAGAACCACTGCTCTAGTGGATTTGTTATCTAAAACATACCACAAAATGTACCCTAACTAACGCATTTCAGATTTGCATACGCATAGACAGTGCCCACTAGTGGATTTGTCACCAGAAATGTACGATAAAACATTACCTAACTAACGCATTTCAGATTTGCATAAATATAGACAGCGCTCTCTAGTGGAATTTATATCTGAAACATACTACAAAATGTTCCCTAACGTATTTCAGATTTCCATAAATATAGACAGCACGCTCTACTACAAAACATACCCAACGTATTTCAGGCTCACAAAAATATAGACAGCGCCCTCTAGTGCAATTGTCATCCGAAACGTAATACAAAATGTACCCCAATGTTTTTCAGATTTGCATAAATGTTGATGGCTCCCTTTTATGGACATCTGAAACCCTAACGTATTTTAGATTTGCATGTAGACAGCGCCCTCTAGTGGATTTGTCATCAGAAACGAACAAATAAACATAATGTAACTAACATTTTTTTCAGATTCGCATAAATGTAGACAGTGCCCTCTAGTGGATTTGTCACCTAAATCTTACCACAAAACGTACCCTAACTAACCTATTTCAGATTTGCATAAGTATAGACAGCGCCCTCTAATGGATTTGTCATCAGAAATGTACGACAAAACATTACCTAATTACCGTATTTCACATTCACATAAATATAGACAGCGCCCTCTAGTGGAATTTTCATCTGAAACATACTACAAAATGTACCCTAACGTATTTCAGGTTTGCATAAATGTAGACATCGCCCTCTGGTGGATTTGCCATCTGAAAATGTACAACAAAGTTACCCTACCTAACATATTTAAGATTCGCATAAATGTAGACATCCCCCTCTAAATATGCAACATATTTTAAGTTTTTTGCAAAAATGTAGGCTGAGGCGTGTATTTACAAGGAGTCTAGGTTACAGAAATATCAGTAAATCCCAATATAACAGAAAACAAAACATTCTCACATCTCTCACTATGCTGTTCATAATAAGACAACACAGAAAATAACACTCATTTCAACATTTATTCTGATTTCAAAGTCTGTAACTGTTCAACTTATTGAAATCATAAGTCATCTTAAGTTCATCCTAATACAATCAGATTGAGTTTACACAACTCTTTGTTTGCCATTCATCAATCTTCTACTTATATTCGAGTAAAGTAAACTCATTTTACACAGCTAGATTTAAATTGTTCGGTTTGACCATGTGGCTTTGCCTCCCTTTATCCGGTTTGTTTACAAATTGCCAGAAACAAGCCTTTTAAACAGGGTTAATGAGTGTATTTGAACAGCACTTGAGAAAACAAAACTACAAACAGCACATTTGGGAATAGGCGCTGAAAACGTGTAATTGGCGGGAAATGAGCGGGACGGCGCGACAAAAAGCCAATCTTGCTTTCAAACCGCTGATAATTTGGCATTCAGTCAATGACGCCGGCACGTCCTGCTTCGCCTTTCCAGTGATGATGGATTTGATGTACATTTGAAGGGCAGAATGAAAATGAAAGACCCCCTTCAAACAATCGCTTCTCCAAAAAGTTGGGGGAAATTAAAACACAAACGGATGCATCATGAAAGTTAAACATGACAAGGGGAAGGATGCAAAGAGATGTGACAGCATATCGAGAGCGCTAAAAATGTGTCGGCTGCCAAAACAAGATCTCCCTCCTCTTCTTTTTCTTCACAGTTGATACAACCCATTTGGACTTCTTTGTACTGAGATGTGAGCTTTTTGGCACGCCATAATGAAATATCAGCAATTATAGCCAATTTATTCCTAGTATTCATCCTCAGCAGTGTTAAAATGTGTTTAGAGGCAGAGTTTGCAGAATGAGGCTTTTAGAAAGCAGAATGAGATGGAGGGAAATTTGTGTCACATGCACTTCACTCATGTACTGCCTTGAAAATTATTCAAGCACACATCACTCGCATGGGTAATTGTTTGATATGGAAATGTGCTTTTCAATATTTCAATTTGGAAATGGTAATAAAATGCAGAACTAATTAATGTGATAAATTGAAGTTTAGGAGAATATGCTGCTCAAACAACTTGTGAGTTGGTTTTCAAATGTCAAAAAGAAAAATGTGAAACATTAAAATCTAACGGACGATTTACATTCAACGGCCACTTTATTAGGTATACCTGTTCAACTGCCCATTATCACAAACTTATAATCAGCCAATGCATCTCAATGCATTTAGGCATGTGGCCATGATCAAGACGATCTGCCGCAGTTCAAACCAAGCAACAGATTGGGGACAGAAGCAATTTAAGTGACTTTGAATATGGCATGGTTGTTGGTGCCAGACAGGCTGGTCTGAACAGTTTTCAGAAACTGCTTGACAACTTGGATTTTCACGCACAATTATCTCTAGGGTTTACAGAGAATGTGGAAAACGCAGGTGGAAGCTCATTATAAACTAATTACAAGGACTATAAAGACACCTCATTCACATACTCTTTGCTGAGTCTTATAAACTGTAAATGAGCATAGCAAAGTGTTCCCTTGTCTTGCCTTGTCATGTTTTTACCTATTCTTTGTTTTACTGTTTAAGTTGTTTTGCCATTTGTCCCGACCATTCGCCTGTACTGTGACTATGTTTTTTGGATTATCTGCATGCTCCTATCTGTCCCTGTTTTGACCTTCATCTGCTTGACGATTCTCTAAATAATCTGCATTTGGATCCTCACCTCTGTTGCAACCCAACTCATCCTGACCATCCGCCTGTCCCGACCATTCACCTGTACATTGACTGCATTTTTGGATTATCTGCATGCTCTCATCTGTCCCTTTTTTTATCTTTTGCCCGTTTGACAATCCTGTTATTAAGCTGCACTACGTTTATGGATTATCTGCATGCTCTCGTCTGTCCCTGTTTTGACCTTTGCCTGTTTGACAATTCTCTTATTAAACTGCACTACGTTTTTTGGATTATCTGCATGCTCCTGTCTGCCCGTTTTATCTATTGCCTGTTTGACAAATCTCTTGATAAACTGCACTATGTTGTTGGACTATCTGCATGCTCCTGTCTGTCCCTGTTTTATCCTTTGCCTGTTTGACAATCCTGTTATTAAGCTGCACTACGTTTATGGATTATCTGCATGCTCCTGTCTGCCCCTGTTTTATCCTTTGCCTGTTTGACAATCCTGTTATTAAGCTGCACTACGTTTATGGATTATCTGCATGCTCCTGTCTGCCCCTGTTTTATCCTTTGCCTGTTTGGCAATTCTCTCATTAAACTTCATTTGTATCCTCACTTCTGTTGCAACCTGATTCATTACAAATGCTAACACGCTTAACCTTTGATTAAATAATAAAATATGTACATATCTATTTTTTCTTCTAAAGCTAATTTAAAGTATAATCTGCATTTTCTAATGATGTTCAGATAATCAAACTAGAAAGAAAATAAAAAAGAAAATAAAAAAGGAATGATTAAGAAATTTATTTATTTATTATTACTCTTAGATGAAGCACTGCTAGCAAAACTCAAGAAAATGTGATCAAATGTTTACATTCTGTCTTCTGTTGTTTTGGGGATCCCCTATCCCTCTGCAATAACTTTGATAACATCAGCGCATTATTATTCATTCACCACACACTATCTTTTCAGTTTGGCTCAATATCTGTTGAACCTTTTAGTGAGCAGAGCACACGTGATCTATTCTGTTTATGACATAGGGGCGAAATCATATCTGAAGTCCGGAACTTTGTTTTTTTACGAGATGAATCTACTGCCGCAGGAAAATGTCAAGACCCGAAATGTAGAGAGACCATTACCATAAAATTAACATTTTAATTAAGCCAATCCATAAACCCCATCAGAATCCTTCATATTAATAAATGCATTTCTATTTATTGCACTCTGCAGTGGACTTCAAGTAAGAGGGCGTATCCCACATACCTCGATAAGGATCCATTATGTCCAGTATTTTTGGCCGTCTTGGCTCAATTATGATGCATGCGCATGAATTCCAGGCCAAAGGCTGCGTGATATTTCAGAGGGTGAATCCCACCGGGAGAAGCCAAGAGGCAGAGTGCTTGTTTGAGGCATGATTAGGCTATAACTTTCCAAGTTCTGCAAACAAAAACACAATCAATATTTAATGAGTATCTATGAGGATGCAGGGAGGAGCTGGCAACCTCTTCTGACCTCAGTAAATGTAAGTTAACTTCTCTTAAAACTGCTGCTTTGACTAAGCTGACATAAAGACTAGACTTTCAAATGCAACAGTTCTTTAATAATTAAACATGCTTCATCTATTTGTTTCATCCATTTATCTATTCCATTCCTATTAGTCCATTCATTCATCCATCCTTCTATGTATTGCCTATCCATCCATCTATTTGTCCATCCATCCATTCCACCCCTCAATCAATCTGATGGCTATTAGTCCATTCATCCATCATTCCATGTATTGCCTATACATCCATCTCTTTGCTCTTTGTTTATCTATCCATTCATTCCATCTCTCCATATACTGTATCTGTTGGCTGTTAGTCCATTCATCCATCATATGTATTGTCTATCCATCTCTGTCTATCTATTCCATCCTTCAATCTATCTGAGGCCTTTTAGTCCATTCATCTTTCCATCATTCCATTCCATCAATCCATTTGTCAGTTAATTTGTCTATCCATTAATTTCATCTCTCCATCTATCTGTTGGCTATTAGTCCGTTCATCCATTTTTTCATCAATCCATTCCATGTATTGCCTATCCATCCATCCATTTCATCTCTCCATCTATCTGAGGGTTATTAGTCAAGTCATGCATCCATCATTCATCTATCAATGTATTGTCTATCCATCCATCTCTTTGTTCATTCATTTATCTATCCATATGTTTCTCTATCCATTCATTTCATCTCTCCATCTATCTGTCGGCTATTAGTGCATCCATCTATATATTCATCTATGTAATGCCTATCCATCCATCCCTTTTTCAATCCATCCATTGCATCCCTCTATCTACATGGGGGCCATTAGTCCATTCATCCAGGTCATCTAGATCTCCATCAATTTATTTGCTCATGCATTCCATCTGTCTATTCATCTATCAATCCATCGGTTATTAGTCCAATCATCTATCCATTAATCCATCCATCCATCCCCCAAACTATGTATTGCAATCAATACATCTGTTTGGTCATCCATCCATGCCATGCAGTCAATCCATTTATACATCCATCTATTCATACATCTTGCATCCATCCCTTCATCTATCATTTGCCTATCCATCCACCCATTCATCCATGTATCTACTGCTTCTATATCTGTACATTTATACATTCATCTATGCATCTTGCCATTCACCCTTCCCTCAATCATTTGCCTCATTATTCAGCTTTTTTTCTATCCACTTATCTCTCTATTCATCCATCCATCCATCCATATTCAGTATGCACCCATATATGCATTAATGAACATATGTAATAATGCAGGGAGGAGCTGACAACCTCTTCTAACCTCAATAAATGTAAGCTAACTTTATTTAGTAGACCTCTAAAAGAACAATTCTTTAACGAAAGCTATTGGCACTACCCTCTGCATGTCGTGAGATGGTGTGGTCATGCACATGGAGCATAAAATCATTACTCCTCGAATCTTAATAAGGTGAATTTTACTGCTAAGAAGGAAATGGATTTAATACTTTACTTCACACCTTAATTAAACCATGTTTTAGGTGAACAGCCTCTATGTGGCCAGTCATAATTGCGTTTAGTTTCATTTTCACCCAGGCAGCCCGGTAAATGTTGGCCTATTATGACTGTTGGGTTATAATGCCTATGGTGCTAATAGCTAATGTTTCTTTAATCACAAAACCAATTACTTTTTTTTTTTTTTTGGTCCTTTCAAATGGAAACGTGAGCCAGATTCAAACTCTATGCCTCAATGATTTAAAACATACGCGCAAATCAACTTGTCTACTTCAACATCAAACAAAGTCTTAATTAATAAGTTCCTCCACATGCTATGCATCATATCACACACAAAAAAGGTGTTTAATGTTGCTTTCTGGTAATATAAGCTCTCCTACTCCCACGATCACAAACAAATACTTTTCATCTAATAATAGCTGGCTTAATAAAAAGGTTTCAGGGAAACATGTGGGCATATCATTAATTCTGTGGAGCTGTTGTTGTGGTGTGTACTAAAGTGTGCAGATCATTGTGAAAAGGCAAAGCACATTTAATTGGGCTTTAAGCTCCAATCTGAACTCTGCCTAATAAGAAATATGGTTAATTGGGTTTTTGCATTGCAAGAAAATAATGTGTTTTAAGGAAAAACAAATTGCTACTAACAACAAATCTGAATCTGTTTGTCTACTCGTCCTTCCATCCATGTATCTATCCATCTATCAATCCATCCTTCTATTTAATCCACCCATGTGTTTATCTGTCCATCAATCCCTTTGTTCATTCATCCTCCCTCCATTTTTTCATCCATTCATCTATCCACTCATTAATCCATCATTCATCAATCCATCCATTTGATGCCTGTCCATTTATCTATCATCCATCTTTGCTACCTTCCATCTATTCATTGACCCCTTCATTCATCCTTCCATCTGTGCATCTATTTATTTATTAATCTACCCAAGTGTTTGTCTAACCATCCACCCTCCATTTATCCATTCATCTATTCTCTCATCTACCATTCATCAATCCATCCATTTGCTCAATCACTCATCCATTTGACTATGCATTTATCTTTCCATACATCCATCTTGGAATCCGGCAATGCAACCTTCCGTCCATTCAATAACTTCTTCATCCATCCATTCATCCATGTATTTATTAATGTGTTTGTCCATCAATCCACTCCACTTTTCATTCATGCATCTATTCACTTATCTATCCATCATTCATCAGTCCATCCATTTGACTATCCATCTATCTTTGCATCCAGCTATGCAACATTGCGTTACTCATTAATCCCTTCATCCACCCATCATTTCATCAATCCATCCCTTACCCGGTCTGTCTAATCACCCATCCATTTATCGCTTGTTAATTCATCCATCCCTCCATCTGTTAATCTTTTAACTCACGCTTTGTTGAAAAAATTTTTGGGATTGTTTGGAAACAATGGAAAAATCTTGGTTTTCCATCATTCCTTCCATCCATTCATCTGTCAATGTATCCATTCACCAATCCATCCATCTTTCCACCTATGCATCCATCTATTTTCTCATCCACTCTGTTTCTGTCCATCTATCCTTTTGTTTATCCATCCTCCCTTCATTTTTCATCCATCTACTCATCCATCCATTGATCATTTATTCATTCATCAACCCATCAATTTGTTCAATCATCCATCCATCTATCTATCAATCTATGCATCCTTTCATTTGTTCATTGACCCCTTCGTTCATCCATCCATCTTTTTATATTTTTATAAATCCATCCACTCATCATTGCATCAATCCATCCCTTCTTATATCTTTTCAATCATCCACCCGTCCATCATTTCACCTATATGCATCCATCTATTTACATTCATCCATCCTCCCTATATTTGTTTACTCTTCCCATCTCTCCATTCATCCATTCATCATTCGGTGATCAATGCATCATTTTTTCTGTTCATCATCTCATCATCCATTCATCAATTTGTTCAATCTTCCATCCATTTATCTATCCATCTATGCATATATTTCCATCAATTCATTGACCTCTTCATCCATTTATGAATCCATCCCTCTGTCTTTTCATATACATACCTATCCATTGACCATCATTTCATCAATCAATCCCTTCCTCTATCAATCCAATCGTCCATCCATTCACCCACCCATTCTTCATCCATAATTTCACCTATGCATTCATTTACTTACTCATCCACCAATCTGTGTCTGTCCATCCGCCATTCATCTACATCCATCCATCATTCCACCTTTGCATCCATTTACTCATCCACCCATCTCTTCTCGCTCCATTTTACCCATTCCATCAATACACTCATCCTTCAATCATAGATTCACTTATCCATCAATCTATTCATTCATCCACTCAACTATCAATCATTCACCCATCCAATTGACTATCCATTCATTTATGCATCCTTCCATCTGTTCATTGACCCCTTCATTCATCCATCCATCCATCCATCTCTCAATCTTTCATATATCCATACACCCATCCATTCAGCCATCATTGCATCAATCTATCCCTTCCTCTGTCTGTCTGTCTGTCCAATCATGTATCCTTCCATTTGATCTATTCATCTATGCATATTTCTATCCATTTATTTTTCCATTCATCCCTCTATCTTTTCATATATCCATCCATCCATCTATCCATCCATCCATCCATCCATCCATCCATCCATCCATCCATCCATCCATCCATCCATCCATCCATCCATCTATCTATCTATCTATCTATCTATCTATCTATCTGGAATTGAGAGATGAATGTGTAATATGTGTCACTCTGAATAAATGATTTATTTGCTTCTACCTCACTTCTCCTATGGCATTGACGCCACTGATCCAAACTGACTCTAATGCTGTTGAACGTGATTCTGAACATAGCTAGGTAAATGAATTATTCACTTTAGCTGAAAATTTAATGAGGAAGATGATTATGTAAAGAAACGCCTCATCTTCGCCTCCATGTTGTTTAGCATAGTGAAAATGAACTTCACTCTTAACAGGATTTTCACTAAGATTTGCAGTCATCTGTTCAGGAAACATTACATTACATGTGCTCTGAGGGTCCAAAACTGAGAATGCGTTGGGATATTTTGGATTTAAGCCAGTAAAACCTGGAACAGAAAGTTTATCACAGTTTTATGAGATGCAGACTTTGCTATAATCCTTTTTTAGACATTTTGTAATGTCTTATGTTGCATTGGTGTATTATTGCCAATAGCTAAGAATACATTGCACAGGTCAGAATTATCATTTTTTTCCTTGTATGTCTAAAATCATTAGAATATTGTGTACAAATCATGTTACATGAGAATTTGTTGTTGATTTCCTATTGCAAATACTAAACTTTTACCAACCAAAGTACATGGATAAGCTCCAAAAAAAAGCTTATTTTAGTGCTCTAAAGAGAAAATAAATTTGTGCAGTTTTGCAATGACATGAAGGAGAATGAATGATGCTTCAGACGTCCTCCCTACAAGGACATTGTTATAATGTCTATATTCTCAATTGTTGATTTCCTTTTCTGGAACTAATAACCATTTCAGATTATAAAAATATATTGCCAATTGTAAATATACCAAACTTTTGATTTGTAATGTGCATTGCGAAAGGAATGGGGAAGTCCTTAAATCTCTGCACCGATGCGATCCATCTGACAACTTTTGACAAAATGTTGATTTTTGAATTGTTTCTCAGCCGAAGTTTGTCCTATCTTAAAGTACTGTATGCATTAATGAAACCTTTAAAAAATTGCTTATGATTGATTGTGTTGTCCAGGGTTACATGTTCATTTTTATTCTTTAAAGGCCTGATTATTTCATCCGATTTTAAAATAAAGTTTGTTTTTAATTCTGATGTTTTCGATTGTTGATTTCGAACTCGATAAAAAGTCAAAGTTACTAAAATCTAAACAAAGCAGTTGAGTTTTTTGACGTTAGTTTGACTGATGGAGAATTTAGCCAATGACTACATGATTCTTTCGACAAATGGTGACGTTTAATCACCTATTGGACATATTGTTTTATTGTTTGCTGTCACTGTTTCAATGTCCTGTCAATCATTATGTCGCGTGACACTCGTGTTTGATCTACATTTCAACATTAGAAGTTGAAGACTTTGTCTACATATATATCAGCTACCTTGAAAACCTAAACCCTTTGAAAAGCACATCAAAAATCAAATTAACCGCTTGACGAGGCCCTTTTGAAATAAAGACATGAATTCCATTGACAACCTGTTCTCATTCACAGTCCACACACTCAGTCTCTCAGCACATGTGACTTTGTGTCTCGCCATCCCAATGCTTCTGTTTCACAATGCACACATTGTTCATTCAGAAGGAACAGACATTACACTTTCAAGTTTGTGCCACTGGCTAGTTTGTGTGTGTGTGTGTGCGTGTATATATATGTGTGTGTGTCTGTCTGCTGTGTACCGGGACAAAGGCCAGTTAGCATTTAGAAGAATTAAGGACTGTCAGCTTCTATCTGATGGTGTGGGGAAGTCCTTAAATCTCTGCACCGATGCGATCCGTCTCTGTCCGGCCGTCGAGCGAGGAAAAGATAGATGCTTTCAATAATCGTGGTCTTGAGAAATCTGCAGGAAATGATTAAGAGTGATAAATAGGGGACAGGGGATTTTTTTCCTCACATCCATTTGACATCTTTTATGCCTTTGGTGCCACAGACAAGGACAGAGAAGAGGGAGAAAGAGAGAGACAGAGAGCAAGAGAGAGAGAGAGACGGCCAGCTGCCATCCAGCCAGATGTCATTACAGACACAATAAAGGAATATTGTTTGAAAGCACTTTCTAGTTTCACTTGAGCTGTAGTCGGCATCAGAAATGAAGAGGTTTGACTCTCCTGTTGCAGAAAAGTGTGTCCGTTGTGTCCTAAAAGTGTGCCTAGAAAGCTGTCGTATATATATGTGACTGTAAGGCTATACTAAAAGCATAAAAGTGTTAAGATGCGTTTAATGCATTAATGTTTTTTATTATTTATTAACTTATATTTTTAGCATTTAACCCTGAATAAAGCACATGCGGCGACGCAGTGAATAGCACGTTCGCCTCACAGTAAGAAGGTCGCTGGTTCGATCCTCGGCTCAGTTGGCGTTTCTGTGTGGAGTTTGCATGTTCTCCCTGCGTTCGCGTGGGTTTCCTCCGTGTGGTCTGGTTTCCCCCCACAGTCCAAAGACATGCGGTACAGGTGAATTAAGTAGGCTAAATTGTCTGTAGTGTATGAGTGTGTGTGAATCTGTGTGTGTATGTTTCCCAGAGATGGGTTGTTGCTGGAAGGGCATCCGCTGCGTAAAAACTTGCTGGATAAGTTGGCAGTTTATTCCGCTGTGGCGACCCCGGATTAATAAAGGGACTAAGCCGACAAGAAAATGAATAAATGAATGAATGAATGTATAAAGCACATGCGGTGTGTCTGAGAAGATCATTGTCAGTTTTCTGTTGTTCAGCTGCAAGAAATGGAAGCCGTTTCTAAAATTTTGATTTCAGGTGTTGGTTAGAACAAAAACTCCTTTTAATATAAAAATATTCCTTCTATTTTGTGATGTTGTGGTTATTTAGAACACGATTTAAATCAGTCTTTAGGCTTGCTCATATTGGTGTCTTTAATCTGGCAACCTGTGCTTGCATATGTTTTAAACCAGGCTTGCAATACCTAGTTCAACCACTGAGTGTCAAACTTACAAACTGCACCTTTAACTTAAAGGTTCAGGACACCCCGGAGAACTTTTTTTTTATTGTATTAACAGATGTGTGTGTGTTGAGCATCAGTTAAGACAATGTTAGCACCTGTCAGCTTTAATTGTGGGGAAAACTGGATAATTTTGAGCTTTTGTCAGCTAATTTCAGCTTCCGGGTTAAAAATGATTTTTGGGGCGGGATCAAAATCGGCGACGTAGCGCAGTACTGCAAGTGCAATGATGACGCGTCGGTTTCTCATTATTATTCATAGCGGAGTTTTCTTATCCTATGAGAAGAGCCGGCTGCTTAATTATTCATGAGACCTGCCAGTGTCAAGCCCGAGCTGAGAGACACGGAAACCACGGCACAGTATTTAGCCGTTCATGAAGGCTCATATGCGTTTGTTTCCATCATCCACGGGGTTTGTTGCATGTTTTCCCCCGCGATCTTGTCAGGGCCGATCATACAGCAAAGCTGTGTGCGTGCTGCAAGCATTTTTGTCGGGAGAGCAGCACGAGAATTAGAGAATGGCGGACGCTGTCTTTCATCAGGAGTTCGTTCACATTCAGACACATCGCCGTGCTGCTGTGTTTGCCTAAATCCTCCAGATTACCAGCAGGGTTAATGGTTAAAATAGACGGGTCAGGAGACCTGCTGCACTGAGTCTGCTGGATACGGGGATTGAGGGAGAAGTCCTCATTTATAGTGTTTACATGAACACACTTATCTTTATAATGATATAAATTGTTGTTGTCTGTATATGAAATTACAAATAACAAGTGTAGCAGGGCATTAAATCACTGTTCATTTCTTTGCATTTTAACTTTGTAAGCTATAAACTCATGCGTCTCCTCTTTGTGTCTCATTTTGTGAGCTAACTGACAACAGCAGTTATTCGCTCCCCTTCTCCCCTGCTGGCCACGCCCACTCCTGCCCGATGCTCGCGGAGCTCCACGCCCATTAATCATGCATCTTTTGAAAAAATTCTGAAGTAGACTTTAACCGAAAGATGGGGGTGTCATGGCCCTTTAACTTAAAATGGGTTCCACACATTAGATGTGTTGGGACAACATGAAGAAATTAAGTGTAGTTTTTAGTTTTACAAATTTAAGTGAATTAAACATAAAACAATTAAGTTGTTTTCTTGTTAATCTACAAAAAAAGACTTGTGTCGTTTTTCATGTCATTTTAAATTAGTAATTTGAACAAACAGCAAATGTCATTTTTTGAAGGTGTCAAGTTTTGTGGAGAAACCATTTATCATTTTAATATTTACACAAATTTATTATAGGGTTGGATGATCTCTTTCTGATTTAGTTCTACGTCAGCGTGATATTACTTTAATATTAGCAAATAAAGCATAATTAATGCAATGACATTTTAGATCTCAGTGTCTAACTCTTTCTTAAATGTAGCATTGAAGTACTCAGAGACAAAAAATGAACTCAGAGAAAAGAAATCAGGTTGGATGTGGAGTGTCACCATTTCATCACAGTGATGGGAGTGTAAGGTGAACACTGTCTCGACATTTCAGCATCTTTTATCCTGACCTCCATGGCAAATGAGCCATATACTGAGACAGAAGTCAATGGGAGGACATGATCTATAGACAGACCAATCTCTGAACGAGATGTCCAGGAGTTTCACTCTGTCTAGGTCACTCAGTAAACAACAATCCAAAAGTGAACAACAACTATGAAAAAAATAAAAAAGGTCAGAACGTCTTACTCTCATATAATGTAGTATATTACATATTGATGAAACGCCCTTTATGCAAAACAAGTACAAATTGGATGCGATCTGGGTAGGTGTGTAAAGCTCTAAAAATGGCTTTGTAAAAATATCATGAAGGTCATCCTCATAAAATTGATGTGGTAGCTCTTTGAAACCATACTGTGTAACTGATTTAAGTGATACTTCTTATATTCCGTACTGATTTGATCTGAAAGGTAACCATTAACCTTGACATTGTCTGTCTTTGAAGCTACAATATATATAGCTGTAAGGAAACAATTAAAGACCACTTGAATTTTACATTTACATTTTTTAATAAGGACCAAATAACATTTATTCATTTGATCAGAATCAAAAATTATCAAAATAAAATTGATTATTATAGTCAAGGATAGTCAGTTGCTTTCAGAAATACCAGCCAGATCTCACAAGGAAACGCAAGTATTTTACGTTTTGTCTGTTTAGTGGCTAATTTGTACAAATTCAAAATACAAAATTCACGAGTTCAGACGTACGAAAATGTACGATTTTAAAAAGCAGGTGTGGCACCCAACCTCACCCCTAACCCCAACCGCCATTGGGTGATGAGCAAATCGTACTAAATTGTACAAATTAGATTGTACGAATTCAAACGAATTAGCCACTAAATCAAAAAGTTACAAATTGCCGCGAGACTGCGTTGAAAATGCCCACAAATACCAATGATTTACATTTGAAAAGTTTGAAGTAAAAATTTGACATTATCAGACCTATATAGAGTAAAATAACTATTACCATTTTACTTAAACCTATCAATTTTTAAGCAGCTCCTTTATTTTTTTCATAGCAGTGTCTGGACTATAAAAAAATTTCACCTTGATTCTTATGCATATAATTACATATGCTGTGACTTGTTTTCTAATAATTTTGAATAGCTTTGTGATGAATACTTATGACTGCTCGTTAATGCAAATTTCTAATCAGCCAATCACATGAAGCATTGCAAAGCAATGCATTTAGGCATGTAGACTTGGTCAGGACGATCTGCTTCTTTGAACTTTGACTGTTGCATGGTTGTTGGTGCCAGACGGGCTGGCCTGAGTATTTCAGAAACTGCTGATCTACTGGGATTTTTCACACACAACCATCTCTAGGGTGTACAGAGAATGGTCTGAAAGAGAGAGAATATCCAGTAAGCGGCAGTTCTGTGGGCGCAAATGCCTTGTTGATGCCAAAGGGCAGAGGAGAATGGCCAGATTGGTTTGAGCTGATAGAAAGGCAACATTACCTTAAATAACCACTCGTTACAACCGAGGTCGGCAGAAGAGCATCTCGGAACGCACAACACGTCCAACCTTGAGGCGGATGAGCAGCAGCAGCAGAAGACCACAGGTGCTTATCCTGTCAGCTAAAAACAGGAAACTGAGGCTACAATTCACACAGGCTCACCAAAATTGGACAGATTGAAAAAATGTTGCCTGGTCTGATGAGTCTCGATTTCTGCTGCAACATTCAGACAGTAGGGTCAGAATTTGGCATCAACAACATGAAAGCATGGATCCATCCTGCCTTGTATCAACAGTTCAGGCTGGTAGTGGTGGTGTAATGGTGTGGGGGATACACTTTGAGCCCATTAGTACCAGTTGAGGATCGTGTCAAAACCACAGCCTACCTTAGTATTGTTGCTGACCATGTCCATTCTTTTATGACCACAGTGTACCCATCTTCTGATGGCTACTTCTAGCAGGATAATGCACCATGTCAAAGCGCGAATCAACTCAGACTTGTTTCTCGAACGTCAATGAATTTACTGTACTCAAATGGCCTCCACAGTCACCAGATCTCAATACAATAGAGCACTTTTGGGATGTGGTGGAATGGGAGATTCACATCGTGATGTTTTATAAACAAATTTCAGAAGGAGCTCAATCAGTCTTTGATGAGTTTAATTCATCACACACACAATTATTCTATTATTCAATCAGCTCGAGAGGAAACCACTATAAATAGTCAAACACGTCATACCTCCATTTTCTCTCGACTTCAGCGTCCCTCCACCACCCCAACTCCACACTATTAAACCAGATACCTATTTAAATCTGAGGGGGGAGCGTTCTGGAGCCGGGCAAGACACTGCGCTCAGAACCTATCTCTCTTTATCCTGATAAGGGGAATCACACGAATTAGGGTGTCTTCCCGAGCTCAGAGCCCTCTCCCCGGACAGCATGCCAAATACGCAAATTCTATTGAGTCAAATATCTGTGAGTGTGAACTCGTGAAATGGATGTGCAGCCAACAAATCAGCAGCAACTGCGTGATGTTATGTCAGTATGATCCAAACTATTTCCAGAAGAGGGATATTTCCAGTACCTTGTTGAATCTATGGAGGTCCAACCCGGTACTAGTAAGGTAAAGACTGTAAGTGAAAAAAAATAAATAAATAAATAAAATTATATATAGAATAGTAGATCTGTATAAAGAGGAAATAAATTGTCTTCAAAAAACATTTATTTTTCAACTAAAGAAAGATATAAATAAACATGACAAGCAAATAAACTAATTATCTAAATGATCATTTAAATCACAAGAACCTACAGGTTACATATCTAATTGCAATTCCTGTTTATAGCGAATAACAACCTGTAAATTATGTTTATGTCTATTTGTATATGCCTGATTATTAATAGTAACCTGTACAGTACTGTATGTTGATCTATTTGTAAATATCTGATTCTAGTTAACACGACTTGTATATTAATGTTCATAATACATAGAAACAAAGTATATACTAAAAAGTTGTGTGGAATTTAATATACAGCGGGGGGAAAAACAAGTATTGAACACGTCACTATTTTTCTCAGAAAACATATTTCTAAAGGTGCTGTTGACTAGAAATTTCCATCAGATGTTGGTAACAAACAAAGAAATCCAAGTATGCAAAGCAAATAAATCATATTAGTTTACACATGAAGTTATGTGTACTAAAATGAAATGGCGGAGGGAAAGAGTATTGAACGCATGAAGGAAGGTGTAGAAAGGCAGTGAAAGCCCAGACTGCAGCTGAAATCTCTCAGAACTTACTCCTCACTGTAAATTAATATTAGCTGCTTAGTTCAACATCTAAATTATCAGGATTAAGATTAAACCAGGGTGGACATTTAGGCAAGACAATTGCTTTCAGTTTTCAGATGCTTTCAGAGAAAGAAAATCAATCTGTAGAATGGCCCAGCCAATCACCTGACTTGAATCCAATATGAAATTCAAAATAAAGATCACATTTGATAGACGAGACCCACAGAACCATCACGATTTTTAAGTCTTTAAGCTGCCATCACCAAATCACGATTTTTAAGTCTTTAAGCTGCCATCACCAAATCACCATCTCCTTGTGTCATTTCATTGTTATTACACATGACTCATTTTGCTTGTTCTATTTTTGTTTGTATTTTTGGGGTTTTTACCAAAATCTGGTTCGATTCCATGTCAACAGCTCACTTAGAAATATTATTCCCAAGAACAAACTTGATGTGTTCGATACTTATTTTCCCGCTGTATTATTAAAGAAAAAACACTTACAGTAAGAAACTAAAAGCTCATCTTTAACGATGGTAAAGAACAGCACTGTCCGAGCTAACACATGCAGCTCCTGTTTGAAATGTATGAAATGCCTGGCCATTCCTTTCGTATATAGGTCACTCTGGAGAACTGATGAATGGGATTGTCCAGACTAAATTCTTATCTGTTCGTTTATATGCCTCATTAAGCAGCACTCGGAGAGTTATTGATGTGCTTTGTCTAATTCATCATTTATGTTAGTCTTTAGTCAGACAATCCCTCTCTGAGATTTAATCTGCGTCTTGAGGAACCGTTTTCAAGTGATCGTCATCCAGTTCAACATTGTTTGAGTTAGGAGATAGGATTTCGCATTTATATTTTATAACCCATAAATGTTTAAATAAACACTAGGGAATAGAGTAGTATAACTGAGGAAATAAATATACATATATGATAAATAAAAATACAACTCTGATCCTCTGATAAATAAAAATACAACAATTAAAAATGCTGATATAAACAACACAAGTATGTACATTGAAAAGCAGTATGTTGAAAAATGTCATTTATAAAGATTGACAGATCAGATTAGATATATATTATGAATCCAGTTATGAATATTTATTTTAAATATACAGTTAAAGTCAGATTTATTGGCCTTTGTGTGATTTTTCCTTCTTTTTCAAATATTTCCCAAATTATGTTCAAAAAAGCAAGACATTTTTCACAGTATTTTCAATAATATTTTATCCTCTGGAGAAAGTCTTATTTGTTTTATTTTGGCTAGAATAAAAGCAGTTTTATTAACTATTTTCAGGTCAATATTATTAGCCCCCTTAAGCAATATATATATATTTTTTTTCTGATTGTCTACAGAACAAGCAACTGTTAAGGTTATTGCACACTGAATAAAAGATTTTCGTCCGTAATTTTCGCACATAAAAAAAAAAATCCATGTGTGAATGCTACAGACACAGCCTCTGAAACTTTTCGTCCAACAAAAAAAAAAAAAGAAAAAAATTGAATCGGGTTAATTTTGTGCTGCTTGCGTGTCTGTGTGTGTAGGTGAGTGTGTCCATACATTTGACATATCGCCCATGGACACTATAGAAAGCATGGTCCGCTGTTGGAACGTTGCTTCAACAAGTCAATGCATCAGCCATCTACTATAATGTCTACTGGTACTGCCACACTCAAAAAAATAACTTATTGAACTCATTGGCTAAACTCAATTTAATTGAGGGCAGGATTTCCATCAAATCAATTTGTTTAGTACCAACTATATATATATATATATATATATATATATATATATATATATATATATATATATATATATATATATATATATATATATATATATATATATATATATATAAATATATATATAACAGTATATAATATATATAAAACCGTTCTGTCTGGTTCTTGAATCTGATTGGCTGATAGCTGTGCGAAATTTTGCCAGTAACATCACACAAAGGCCTCTTCACCCTTCATCTCTGTGTATTACTTTGCCCACATACAGCAAGCAACAAGCAGAGACGCTAAAGTTTGACAAATATTACTGTTGTTAGACAACAAAATGTACTTTTGAGGCTTTTTTTAGTTAAGAATGTAGTTGTTAAGATTGCAACTATGCTATTTATTTGTAAGAATAGTGCCTAACATAAAATCTTTACAATTTCTGAGAGCTCGTCAATGGCCAAAGACGGTTGACGCTGTCTATTCACAAGATGGCGCCAGAACCGCATAATAAGCCCTTGCCTAGTGTGTTCTCTTGAGCGCGAATAGGTGGACCGGATAGTCAATAAGAAGCTGCGGATAAGAAGCTGGATTCAGCCTTGTCCCTCTTTATTACAAACACAACAGCAGTCTGGTGAGAAATCTCTGAGGACGGGTGGCTTTTCATGTCACGTTCAGCCTTATAATCTTAAAATGTGAGCAAAATTTGCTGTTTTGTTATCACCTTAAGGGGGTCACACACCAGAATTGTCGCTTTACATTACGCTAAAGATCATTCAAATACTAGCTCTAAAGCGACGTTGGTGAATTAGTAACGGCTTCTGCTGTTCTGACGTCAGCTGCAGATGTGAATGAATGGCGGAAGAAAGCAGTCCCTAATACAAAAGGGTTTTAGACTCTGTGTTTGATTTTCTTTTTTATGTACAAGATTGTGCCGTCGAACTTGTATAAACGCAATATCACACTTGTAGTAGAGTGATATGGCTGTATATCAGCACTGGTGGGAGGCATGCATTGGCACCGCTACTCGTGTGATATTGCTCATATATATATATATATATATATATATATATATATATATATATATATATATATATATATATATATATATATATATATTTATATATTTATATATATATATATATATATATATATTTATATATTTATATATATATTTATATATATATATATATATATATATATATATATATATATATATTATATATTTATATATATATTTATATATATATATTTATATATATATAAATAAATAAAAAATATATATATATATATATATATATATATATATATATATATATATATATATATATATATATATAAATAAAAAAAAATATATATATATATATATATATATATACACACAATTTGATCATACTTGAGATGTTTTAGCAGCTTAATTGGAGTTCACCTGTGGTAAATTCAGTTGATTGGACATCATTTGAAAAGGCATACACCTGTCTATATAAGGTTCCAGTCTAAAGGTACAAGGCTGGGGAAGGTTACAGAAAAATTGCTGCCTCTCTAAATAAATATACATAAAGTCTGCAAAAACTATTGCTATTGGAATTTTAAGTAAACTTTACCTCTAATGTGCCAAGTTATACATGTAAAATGCATGCTTTTTTACCATGGAATTATTTACCGTTCTGTGTTATAATGCTTATTATGCTTTCCATGCTCTTTTGATTCAATTGTGCCTGGGCAAAATGACCTTTCGCCCACTAAGAGAGCTTCTTTATATCCAGGAAGAAAGATTGTGCCTTGCAATTAATTTTGATGAATACGCTTTTGTGGCATAGTCAGTGTGAAGGCCAAATTTCCGGGCACAAATGCTATCTTGCGTTTCAGGCCCATATTTTCTCCTTCTGTCGGTGTTTATGTCTCTCATTCTCTCTCTCTCCCTTCCGTACATTGCAAACAGTCACCAGCTGTTCCTTTATTTCTTTAATTTCTCTTCTGCCAATCCACACCAGCGCTGTTGACAATTAGCTTATTTGCCAAACGAGCTAAAATGTCAGAACTGTTTTCGGGGACCAAAGTTTGACGTCCCAGTTGGAACGAATGCAGTTTCTTTTTACAGCTAGTTCTATAATCAGTATTAAATTGTATGCTATCTCTGTGGTGCAAGAGTTTTCAATGATAGGACAGTACTTGAGCGGAAATCCCACTGTAACTCTTGGGTTTTGTACAGATCCATTTGATCCAATAATAGAAGAGGACTTTAATTCAATGTAAAACCTAATAGATTAGATAAATGAAATAAATAGATTAGACATACATAGAATTTTTAGAGATAGGACCTTGAATCAGTTAAAGTATTTGGTTACGCAATAAAAGGAAAATAACTTTATGTTATTAGTTACTTGCCCTTGTGTTGTTTCAAACCTGAGACCTTTATAACTCTTCAGAACACAAATTAACATATATAAGATGGAATCTGAGAGCTCTCCCATCCTTTATAAGTGGGAAGGTTCCAAACTCGTTCAAATACCAAAATAAAAATCAATAGGATTAATAGAACAAATTATGAATGAATTAAGAGCAAATAAAGTTCAAACAACTACAGTGGGGAAAGTTAGTATTGAAAGCGTCGCTATTTCTCTCAGAAAACATTTTTCTAAAAGTGCTGTTGACTTGGAATTAATCCTGAATGTTTGTAACAACCAAAGAACTCCAAATATGCAAAGAAAACAAGTCTAATTAGTTTACAAATTAAGGTATGCATAATAAAATTAAATGACGTAGGGAGAGAGTATTAAACACATGAAGGAAGGGAGGTGTAGAAAGGCAGTGAAAGCCCAGACAGCAGCTGAAATCTCTCAGCTGTAATTCAGCAATCCTCTGCTTTTCCTCATTGTAAATTAATATCAGCTGCTTCAGTTCAACATTCTCTGAAGATGAAACCAGAGCGGACATTTCAGCAAGACTATGATCCAAAACACAGCCAAGGGAACTCTTAAATGCTTTCAGAGAAAGAAACTCAAGCTGTAGAATGGCCCAGCCAATCACCTGACTTGAATCCAATAGAAAATTCTAAATAAAGATCAGATTTGATAGGTAAGACCCACAGAACCATCAAGATTTTTACACTGTTTTGAAGTCTGTGAAAGAATCACACCTGAGCAATTCATGTGAGCTCATTCTCCATGTGAGATGCGTCTTCAAGCTGCTATCACCAAAAAAGAATTTTATATAAAGTATTAAATACGTTTCAGTAGTTGTTGAGTACTTTCTCCAAACATGGGTGTTGTGCTGAAAGCTGCATTATTTAAAAATGAATGTAAACTTGCAGTAGAAAACAATATACACTATTCACCTACACAATCAACTGTGTAGTATTTCAAGTGTTGTCTCAAACGTTACACTCACTAATTTTTTTTTTTTACTAAATGGAAATTCAAACCATTTCCTATAGGCCACATTTAAGCCAAAGTAGGAAATTAAATGACCAAACTGCACCTGATAGCTCCTCACCTTCCGCTATGTGACCAAACTGCGAGTGTTGAGTGCATGTGTGCAACATTCCACGCTTATTTTTAATGGTTAAATAAGTGCATTGTCTGGGTATTTAAAGAGGACTTTCTCTCTCTCTCTCTCTCTCTCTCTCTCTCTCTCTCTATATATATATATATATATATATATATATATATATATATATATATATATATATATTTTTTTTTTTTTTTCTATACACATACATATACATATATACACACACACATATACATACAGTTAAAATCTGAATTATTAAACCCCCTTTTTGTTATTTTTTTTTTATATTTCCCAAATGATATTTAACAGAAAAAGAAAATTTCACAGTTCTATATGTCTGACAATATTTTTTCTTCATATATATATTTTTTATTTATTTCTGCTAGAATAAAAGCAGATTTTATTTTTAAAAAAAAAACAGTTTAGGGTCAAAAGTATTAGCCCCTTTAAGCTACTGTTTAGAAATGTGTTGAAAAAATCTTCTCTCCGTTAAACAGAAATTGGAAAAACATAAATAAACAGAGGGGCTAATAATTCTTTAATTAATAATTACAAAACATTTAGTGTGAATGCACTACACTGTAAAAATCCTGGTTGCTTAAATTTGTAAGCTGAATTTTATTAACCTTATGAGTCCATTGATTTTATATGATGACTAAAAACAGCCTGCATAACTTAAACTCCAGTGCTTTTTTGGAATTTCCGTCTGGATTTTGCCTACCCAAAATTAAAAAGCTTCCCAAATCCACATGCAGAGGGTTAGGGTAAATGCAAAAATTTGGTATCATTTTAAAGAAAACCCTTTGAATTTTCATAAAACACTATTGAACGTGTTTAAAATAACTGTATATGTTTTCTGTGTTATAAAAAACACCTAAAAAAGGCACTTTTTGCCATTTTTTTGTAGAAACTCAAATTTAAAAGTGTACCTTTTGTGTTCTAGGTTGCTGTAATTAATTTTGATGGTTCCTGCACATATCTGTAATCATAGGAAAAAAAGAAAAATGTCTCTACTATAATCTATGCAAAAGTTATTGTATTCCGACTGTAATCCATCGATCCATCGATCATTGTTTTCATATTTCACTATTCTTTGTTTGATCAAACATAATTCACTGTGTTTGGACCATGTCAGACATATGAAAGGATTACTTATGCACATTACCATAAAAACAGAGGAGAAATGGCTCTGAGGTGCACAGCATAAGGTAAGAGATGACAGCTGTCTGTGCTATCTGGGGCTGCTTAGTGATCATAAATGTATTGTTTTCACTTCTGCGCCATGGAAACACCGCGATTCATTCGACAACTGTTTGAAATGTGAATATAATTCAGTAAAAAGAATGCAAGAACCGTATGAGCATCGGCAAGAGCTTTCATTTGAGCTATAACTTGTACATGTGTCATATATGAACCATATGAAAATGAACCAATGTTCAATACCCAGCTCAGGTATCCAAAATACTGTGTATTTAAGTGTAAAAAACTTTTGTACAGTGGAATAAAAACCAAAGTGATGCATATATGCATACAATATAGATTCTACACTTTCAAGCGAAATCACTTTAATCACAAAAGTATGCAATTCATTACACTCCCAATGTTTACTGATGCTCAATTTGGCCCTTAAAATGCTATATTTCCTCAAACTTATGAAGTGTCATGCCTCAGTGCAACTTATATTACTGTATATTTTCTGTATATAATCATATGACAACCACATGTGCATTAAGCAGCATTATTTACAGTCAAATAAATATTTCACTGATAACATAAGCCTTTTTTGTGCATTTCCATATGCAACCGTATAAACCCTTCTACTTTTAAACTCAAACCTCTGCAGGGATATCGCATTTCCTGTGCATTCGGAACACAGTGGGATTAGAGAAGATTTTCTCCAATGAAAAAATGTACCTGAAAGTGCTGAGGTGAAGGCTGTGAAATCAAGCTTGCCCTTGTTAGGTAGAGAGTTAGAACGAAGTCTTATGTTATGATGATGGCAGAAGGTCAGAGGTGGGGTGGTAATCAGTCATAATTCACAACTAGTCCACAATGTTGTTCTGTTCCTTGACCTCAACAACAACCCCAGAATGTACTTCAGAAACTGCATGAGAACAAACTGCATGATAAGATGTATAACAGAAGAGACAAAGAGCAGGAAAACAGCCTTATAGATCTCATTTTATGCAAATAAAATAGGTGTGGTCGCATTAAAACTAATGAGATCAGACTGAGAAACTAGACACAGCGTTGGTTTCATACTGATTACTTTATCAAGCAATGTTTGTTTTCAACATGCATAGCTGTATTTAAAAGTAGACACTTCAAGCTTTCTAAAGATACAGGTCTCATCTCTGTGTGTTTTGTTTTCGCGGAGGTTCAGCACATTTTACTGACGCGCGTACAAAAGCAGTTCACGGAGAGAGAAAAGAGAGATTGCCTACACTGTTTGTTTTCCTTATTTTGCAAAAGCACACGCGTTTGTTGTTGTTGTGAGTGTACACAACAAAAAGTTGACACACAACAGATTCAATGAATGTATTGATCTTATCTGTGCGATCAAAACTGAAAGTGTAATTTAAGTTCATTTTGGCAGTTTGACGACACCACAGATGAAAATGCGTATACGCAGTCTTCAACCCCAGAGGTTTAAAATAAACAGCAAGATCTCACGAGAAAACGTCAGTATTATATGTTTTGCCAGTTTAGTGGCTAATTCGTACAAATTCAGTCGTACGAAATTGTACGATTTTAAAAAGGAGGCATAGCACCTAACCCCACCCCTAAACTCAACCGTCATTGGTAGATGAGCAATTCGTACTAAATTGTGCGAATTCGATCGTACAAATTCATATGAATTAGCCACTAAATCAAAAAGTTACGAAATTGCTGTGAAATTGTGTTGAAATAAATGTTATATTGATGCTTGTGTAAAGGAATAAACTACATACAAGAACGTGTTATAATTGGCAAGCATTCATTTCCCAGAGAGTCATGTCTGATTGCTCTATATAAACAAATAAATAAGATTTTTAAAAAAAAGGTTGAGGAAATTGAACTATTCATTATACTGTACTGTAAATAGGACGGATGTAAATGCACTAGGAATATGCTGCAATCAAAATCAATATATTTTTGCCACATGCACGCACATTGGATTTACAGTCAATTACAAAAGCAGTGGTTGACAGAGACGTTCGCAGATATTCCCTGACTCTGTGTGATATTATCACCCGGGCACAGATGGGGCCAGAACAACATACACTTCCCATTGTTTTAAAGCAAGCACTTAGTGTTCATTCAGACAGGCACAAAGCAATAACTAAAGTGCCAGGGGTGTTCATTGCAGTCTGATCACAGATTTCACTACGGGTAAAATGCATGATGAGGGTTGAGACTGCCTTGGTTTAAGTGTGATTGCATTGATAAAACATGCATTAAAAGATTTTTTTTTTCCTGTTATATATTTATCAATAGGGTGTAACAGTATACTTGCTCATACCATTTAGTGTGCATGTTTACCCACTCAATGTGCTTAATTTGAAACATATAGTTTTATCTATCTTTATTTTAGCTAATTGACATTGATTTTAATGTCCCAAGATCGATATGTTAGTCTATGCCATTTCATGTAATGCTTGTAATAAAACTAGAGGATGTTTTCAATTTATTCTCTTTTTCAAAATGTATTATTTGGATCCTAAACTTAAGGTTTTGATGTTAAAATAACTTTAACAAATCTAATTTTAATTCTTGCAAAATTTTTGCATAATAGGTCGCCTTTAAAAAGGTGATAAACCAAACCAACAATAAAATGCAATAAGCTCTTAAGTATCTTCCCTGTTAAAGCACAACATTCACTAATATCTTGAAAACCAGGCATGAGATTCTCGATTTACTTTGCTCACAAACATATTAATGATAACTCAGATCAATGGAGCAGCATTTATAACACAATGAAACAGCATCCGCCATCCGCTCTGCCTTAATGGACAAGAATGTGAAGAGAAATGCCAAGGACCGATATTGTCTGACAGTGAACTGAAACTGGTAGTGGAAATAATTCATCTGCTTAACCCCTTTATGACAATCACGCTGCTCTCGAACTCTCTGTCAATCTGAAAGGAAAGGATTGTATAATTTACCATGGCAAGCGATGAGGACAGTGTAACCATAAAGTCTGCCAAGAAAGCCATCACTCAAGACCTGGAAAACAGATGTAACCTTCAGGACCGTCTCCTCAGAGCCTCGTCCATTGATCAGAGGTTTAAGGGCGCGTATACACTGCGGTTTATGCTGCGTCAGAGAATTCTGCCGATACAACTATTTCAAAGGTGATGGTGCACTGTAAGGACAAAAAAAGGAAAGGCGATGGTTTGCGAAGGCTGAGCTCTGTCATGCTAATACATTAAGAAAACATTTAGTGATTAATGAGAACTTTAAATCGGGTTGACATCAGGATCCAACGTCAGGCCAATGTCAATGTCCAACTAGGGATGGGTACCGAAACCTGGTGCCATTATAGCACCGGTACCTTTGTAACTGGTATGTCCCAGATCGAATTAGTATATGCATTTCGGTGCCACTGGTGCTGCGACAAGGTAGTAAGAAGCATCAAGGGTTGCATCAAAGGCACACATAGCTATGCATTGTCACACCATCGATCTACTTCCCATGGAAATATAATTACAAAAATACATTGTTTTCGTTTTGGAATTTATTAATAACAAAGTAATTAATACTATTAAGATCAAATATACTACAATTCCATTGTCCTGCAGTTCTGACTCATAGCTAGGCCCAAAACCAACCTGTATGCAGAGAAATCCGCAAACTTCTGCAGATTGTTGAAAGAAAACCAAAAAAGACGATCCGCCAATTGTTACGAGTTAAATTAAAAATACTTAATCAAAAAGAGATTTAACCAAAACGTAACAAAATAACAGGGATTAAAATATAATCCCTGGTGCCCCCGCGCTCTCTATTCCCAAAATATAAACCAAAAACACAACCACTGAGAATCAACAAGAAAATATGATTTATTTACAGAAATAAGGAGCCAAAATAACATCAGGAGGGGTTCAGCCAAAATAAATGACAATAAACCAAGCTAACTAAATTAGATCAAACTTCCGGGCTTCAATGAAGACCGGGCTTCAATCTCCGGTTAAAAATTAACATCACAACGGCATCTCACAAAGTGCCACAAAGAGATACAAGCAAACACTCATTTGATCACTTCCTCCACTGAGTACAGGCGGGGACATCGAAAGAGTGCAGGGAGCCATCGAACCCATCTTCTCTGCAGGTTTATATACAGCCGCCGCCAATCCAAGCACCAATCATTATCCGTCCCAACTTAATCCGCTGCACCTGTGAATACTTAGAACTAGAAAGAGCGAGAGAGAGAGAGAGAAAGAGAGAGAGAGAGAGAGAGAGAGAGAGAGAGAGAGAGAGAGAGAAAGAGAGAGAGAGAGAGAGAGAAACACCCCACACACAAGCCTACACTACACTACAACTACTCGTAACAAGTCCATCATTGAGTCTATGTATTAATTTGTTTAAATGTGTGTAAATGTATATTTATTTAGTATTTATTAATTTTAGTAATAATATTGACTAATATAGTTTTCATTTGATTTATTTACAATACAGTTTGTAAAGTAATATTTTCTGTCATGTAGTAGAGATATTATATGAAAGACTTGCTTTTTTACCAAATAAGTGGATCTTGGATTTGCATTGTAAACATTACATAATTTTTTTTTCATATTTAAGTTTTTTAGTTACGATAATCCCAAAATCATTACGCATATATTTACAGATTTTTTACAAAATTCTCTGCAGAAATAGTAAAAAAATAAGTCAACAGATTCTGCCCGACCCTACTTATAGCTTAAAGATTTTGTATCACACAATTCGAAATCAGAAACGCAAGATATACATTTGCAATTATAAGACACAATACCACAAGTAGCATTATTTATGAGTGACAGAAATGGCCTCCAATAGCTTGTATAAACAAGAATACATTTCTTATATTGCTAAACTAGCAAACCAGCACTGCTGACTCTCAAAAATCTTCAGTGCCAATTTCCTTCACTGCAGGGGATCTTGTTTCCACAAGCAAGTCACCTTGCAACAGAAAACATGAAGTGAGTTTCTCACAAAGACATATATAGCTTCAGCACAGGGAATCTATTTCACTAAATAAAGGGAATCTATTTTACTAAATAAAGTAACAGCATATCAAGGCTATAATAGTCTTGGGTTTTTTCATTAGTTTTAGTTTTTATTTCATTTTTAATTCATTTTCAAATTCAGTTACTTTTAATTAGCTTTTCGATAAGGATGCACAAGTTTTTAAAAGTTTCTGTTTTGAAATTGCTTAGCTTAAGTTGAGTTTTTATTAGTTTCAGTGTTAGTTTTAGTTTTTTGTTGTTTTGATGTAAATTAGAATATTTATTATGTGCAAGATTTCAAATAATCAGAATAAATACTGTATAATAAAACTCAACCAAAGATAGGCTACTTTTTTGACACATGAACAGCACCAACCATCTACCCATCCTCAAACTCAAATACAACTTCCCACAAAACAGCAGCCTTAAGTAAAATGTGTACAAAGCTGGTTCTGAAGTTAAATACACAGCAGTGACGGGAAGTTCAGATCTTTAACGTGAACCGGATCTTCCCAAGTTTGGACTTAACATATCAAAAATGTAGTCAGCAATCATAATTTCAGTCAGTTAGAACATCATCATGATCTGAAAAGTTTCTTACAATTACGTTTTGCAACCCAGATAAAGCATGATTCACTTAAACTCCATTCCGATTTTCAGTTGTGAAATAAACGTACATTTCGATCCTCTAATTTAAGCCCTCAGTTTACCTGCGCTCCAGTTGTTCAAGTGTAGTTCAATCACAGCAGGTTGTCATGTACAGTTTGTGTTCGGTTCACTAAATCACGCACGCGCAGTATCATAGGTGCAGTACTTCTCAAATCTAATCTCTGTGTACTGTTCTAATAACTGAATAACTCCGTATATATTGGTTTATTTAGAGTCAGAGGGGGTATCAGGCATGTTAAAAAGTAAGTCTTTGTGGATAAATGCTTACTGGAGACGCAAATCGTTTAAAATGATTCAGGTCGATTTGGTGAATATTTCAACTGGTTCACTTGGAAGATCCAATTTAAATGAAGAATTCGTTAGTGATCGCGATCACTAATACAGAAATTAAAACCCATTAGTGTGCACAAATATGTTAAGTTAATAGTTTTATGTGTCTGCTCGGGTCGTACTTAATGTTGTAATCATGTCCACTCGTTGTTTTTGTCATGGGAGCAATGGCGAGGACTGACTTGAGAAAGACAGGCTTGTTCTGGCCAATGGCATCACAGACTCTGAAGTCTCGTACAGGTCAAATACCTGGCAGCGCAAAGTAAATAGATTTACTTCTAAAAGGCATATGTATTCTTCTAAAGGCTTATGTATTGAATACATTTACAAAGACGAAAACGAAGGACGTTATTGTTATTATTTTACTTAAGTTAGTTTTGTATGAATAAAAAAACAATTTTAGCTTGTTAATTAAAAAAAAATCGTTTTTATTTTTATTTCAGTCAACAAAACTGATTGTCAATTCTAGTTTTAATTTTTTCATTAATTTTATTACCTATAATAAACTTGCAGTATATAACTTTATACATGCTTACTCTGGAAATGACAGAGTAATTTGTTACAAGCACATATATACAATTGAAGTTACACTAGCTATGTTTCCATCCAAAAATGTGAATTAACTTTATGCTCAAAATTGGATTATCGCATGAAAGACGTCGAATAAAGCAGCGTTTCCATTCAATGATTCAAAGAGAACAAACACGTCACTTTCTAAATTATCTGGCACCAAATATCAACAGTAAAAACTGAATTTGGTGCAGTAGGAGAAGCTGTGTCGATCTTTTCTTCATTTAATAAATGACTTGCGCCTCAGAAGGCAATCCTGACACATAGTGACACACGGTGGCGTTTGAAGGCGTGAGAAGCAGAGCACAGGTGCTCTTGATTTTGGAGGTCATTAATAATATAATAACACTGATATTTAAACAGTTAAAGTGTTTTAGAATGACCAAAACAACATTTCAGATGTTTTACAATGTGCTCAGCCTGCTGGTCTGTCCATTCACGCACATTTTTTTAATATCACATGACCTCTTATAACAAAATCACATGACTTGTTTTTAATCCTCATACTGGAATTTGTTCAATAAAAGTGTTTCGATCGTAGTTTATGCGCATCTTTTCTTATTGAATAAAAAGTTTATCCTCCTCACTTATGCGCATATGTTTTTATGTGCAATTTCAAAATGTGTGCGCATCTTGGCATTTCCATCAACAGTTTTTAAGGCGCATATCCAAAATGCGCATAAAAATAGGTTGATGAAAATGTTTAACCGAGCACAAAATTGTTCACAGTATTTCCTATATTTTTTTCTTCTGAAGAAAATCTTATTAGTTTTATTTCGGTCAGAATAAAAGCAAGTTTTACATGTTTTAAAAAACATTTTAAGGTCCACATTATGTTAGCCCCCTTAAGTAATATTGTTTTGATTGTCTAAAGAACAAACCACTGTTATACAATGACTTGCAAAATTACCCTCACCTGCCTAAATAACCTAGTTCAGCCTTTAAATGCCACTTTAAGCTGAATAATAGCATCTAAGGGTGTCACGATCCTCCAAATCCTCAATTCGATTACATTTTCGATTCTAAAGGCACGATTCGATTCGATTTTCGATTATGAATAATTAATTAATGACCAATTAATTATTTGTAGCCTACCGTTTAACTACCTGACCTGGATGGTCTTTGTTTTACCCATAAACAAATCATACAGTAAATGAATAAAGGCAAGATACACACATAATTACCACCTGTCAATCACTTTTTCTGCGGGACTCGTGAATAGGCAGTGATCTGTGTCGTTATAATGAGGTCGGTTAAAAAGACACACAACCAACAGGAACCAGCCAACAGTATCTGAGGTGTTCGCTAAAATGACTAAGTACAAGTGAGTGAAAGATTGAAGCAGTCCTCTGACTGCCTGGACCTGCTGTCTCGAGCGCATCGCTGTGAGTGCGTCTGTGTCTGTGTGATCACATGATGTGCATTTTCAGAGGTAGAGAGGAAGGAGGGCTGCTCAGAAATGCTACACGCCACTGTGGATGTCAAATCGTTGTCGTTCTAAAATGCCATTTTAAAACAAAGACAGTGTAAACAGGGCCTGAGTGTGTACTTTTCACGAGCGGATTGGCAAAGGGGGCGGGTGGAGGATCGCGATGCCGGTGTTGTCTATCGAACGAACCGTACGTAATACGTACATAGCAGAGCTTGCAAAACTGTGTTGTTTTTTTTTGTCGACAACAGAAACGTTGTCAACATAACTCACTGGAAATCCAAAATGCTTACACACCGGCGACTTCATTGAAAGAGGAGAGGGTTTAAGTTCTGTCGACTGGTCTCCTGCTTCTGCAGTTTAACAAGCACTTCAACAAGCCTGTTTTTTTCCCGCTTGGCAAGACAAGCTGACGTGACATGGGGACGTGGCAGCATCGACGATTCTATTTTTTGATTCGATAATCGAAATTGAGCATAAATTTCAATCGATTTCGATTAAAAATCGAAAACGTGACACCCCTAATAGCATCTAGTAAAATATCAAGTCAATTATTATGAGCGGTCATCATGGCAAATATAAAAGAAATTGGTTATTAGAATTAAGTTATTAAAACAATTATGCTTTGTTTTATGATCCTTTGTTGCTGTTTACAGTTATTTTGGACTTATTCAAAGGTCTGAGATGGATCTAGCGGGTCTCGACTATGACAGCATGGTATTGACTTTTACATGCTTAAAAGAACATGTGCATGCAGAGCTGTTGTGGGTGACCTACGAGTCACCTTTAATTACATATCCCATGAATTAAGTTGGCCTTATAGAAACAGTAAACAACAGTTATTTGATGACAGAAGAGGTCATTAGGTGAAAAATGTAATCTTCAACTGGTCCCTGCAGATATTGGAACGCCACGGAAATGAAGTTATATTTAGAAAACAGAAGAGAATCTGGTATTATAATGAGAGCGAGATGAAGAGAAAGTGATTAAGTCGTGATGATGTGTTTGGGAAGATTGTGTCCCAGACATCCTGCTGTTCTTACAGGCAAAAAGCATCGGAAGGTCACATATCATTGCTGTTAATGGCTCTCACTTGACCGATCTGCAGTTTGCTGTTTTTCTTCTGACACACTGCTGTGAGAGGACTGCGAAATTAAAAAAGAAATTGCCAACATCCGTCGCAGATGATCTGGTCATGAGTGGATGGTACTACTTTGCGATTTGATCAAACAATCTACATTCAGAGTCAAAAAAAAGTAGTATAGAGTTATATCGCAGGTTAAGTGAAAGTGTAATGTCCTCAGTGCTAAAGCAAAACAAAAAATAAATAACATACTTTAGTTCCTAACCACATATTAACACTTAAATAATGGATTTACATGTGTTCAAAACAACCAAGGCTTATTGCGGATATGTTCCCGGGTCAACATTTATGGGGACAGAAAAATATGTAACAATAGGTACGTCTGCTCGCAGTTTTTGTTTTTGGAAATCCGCCAGACGCTGCTGTGTACGCTTCTCACGTAAATCCGCCAGAGGGCGCAATATACATTTTATACGACCAGGCCTGCTTGTTGTCGACTGACTGAATGACCCAACTGTCCCCTTTCCTAAACCGAACCGATAGTGTTTACTAAAGCAATCTTAAAAAAAATAATAATAATAAAAAAAAAGTTGTTGCGGTCGCGTGATTTATGTTGTTTATTTATTTAATCATTTTTTACTTTTGCTTTACCTGGTTTCTGTAACTACTATTCGCAGCATTCCAACCCCATCGTCAAGGTCAACTCCCCGTTTCAAGTCTGCTGACGTATACAGCGACCTACTGGGTTAACTAGTAACACCTGGAAAGGCCATCCGTACAGAGGTAAGCGCTCAGCTGGTAGGGCGAAAGGTGCAAAATCCACTGGTGCTGTCATACCACTCCGTAGAATACATTTAAAAAGACAACAATCAGATTTAACTCTGGCTACATAATTTGCACTCTCCATAAATTGTAGACAGCGGTATGTATCCACAATGAGCCTGTAGTGGTTCAAAAAAAGTGCAAAAGCTATCATTTTAATTCTACAATTTTATATTAAAGGGACGGTTCACCAAAAAATGTTCATCTAAATTTGTTTGTTTTACTTTATTGTCCGGAATAAAAGAGTTTCTTTCTTCTTTTGAACACAAGAGAACATCTTTTAAAGGAATCTGGAAAGTATTTGTTTTTCCTACTATGGAATTCAATGGTTACAGCTTTCTTCAAAGTATTTTCTGTTGCGTTCAACAGATGAAAGAAACTTGTAAACACTTGAAAGTTAAGATCATTTTGGGGCAAACGATTCAACTGGCAAACTGAAATACTCATGGTCACACAATCTTCATGTTTAGTTTATGGTTTTAAGAATGCATTTTGAAACTTGAAATAAGCAACCGGAGCACTCATATAATAAAATCAGTCACAATCTGACTGGAATTGCATTTTCAACCACATCCAAATCATATTAGGATTAAATTACATTTGTGTTTAGATAAAATCTGGAGTTTTTTGTTTTGTTTTGTTTTTTTAAGTCTAAACCTTGAAGAAATTACTCAAGATCAGGAGATTTTTTTGTAATTTCTCATAATTTTGGCCGTAAAATGACTGAGACATTCTATGTTAAAAACACATTAAGTGTTCAGTACTAATGGGACATTGTGTGTTATTTTACAGTAAAATGCCTTTAAATAGTTTTGGAACAGGTTTCTTTTCTATAATAATAAAAAAAAAAAATTGACAATAAGGGATGTTTGGTATTGTTGATTTTTTTTACCACATTTATTTTAAATTAACTTTCTTCTTTCTTTGTTCTTTTTAATTTGTGAAAGTTGAGGAGAGGGATCTGTAAAATGAGGTGCCGGATCAGACTTCAGAGGTGCCGGATCCGGCGTGTTTCGGCATAAATTAAGCCCTGGGTTTACAGTAATTGAATACTTGAATGTAAAATATAACCGCATAGTTTTTGTTTAATTAACAATTCAATAAAGTTAATCATTATTCATTTTTCAAAGTTGATAAAAAAAAGATATTTATAATGCTGACTTAACACTGCGTATGCTTGTGATGTGACAACTGCGAATGACCACATTGCGATATTGATGCTGAAACTATATATTGTGCAGCCTAGTACAAATGAGACTATGAATTTTCCGGCAACTTGGCAAAACAAAAAATGCATATGAACTCTCTATCATGAGACTTTTGAAAGGGCGAGAATTCACATTTGAACTCAAATTGCATCAATATCTCTAAGCACATGTGCTAAACTCAAGGCCATGGCTCGAACGCCTCCATCCCAACAACAGAAAGAAACACAACATCACCTCTTCAACCCTTTAAAATGACAGCAGCCCATGTTCATCTGCTCAGCTGATCAGCTGGACCTTCCTGTCAGGGTACGTCACACATCTCTGCACTTAACAGTCTCTTCCAGACTGTGTGTGTGTGTGTGTGTGTGTGTGTGTGTGTGTGTGTGCGTGTTTGTTGGGATCCACACAGAAACTGGTTGAGCTTAAGGATTCCACAGGGACGTGTTTTCTTTTAATAAGACAAGAAAGATGCCAATTATAGGCCCTTTGGTTCTTTCTGACCCTCCAGGCTATGACTTAAATTGGTTAGTTTCAAACACATCTCATGGGCTGCTCTCTCCCAGCCGAGAGTTATGAACCCTTCTCTTCTCCTTTCCAAACAATCAGCAGCTTTTCTGGAAAATAAATAATAAAATAACAGAGGCGAGAATTATACAAGCAAGTTGTTTACATACAGCCTCTGAATGGGTATTTGGTGCATAAATTCAGCATATATTTACAATCTAATATTTGCAGAAATAGTGAATGGCACAGCATGCTTCTAGTTTATGTTGGTTAATGACTGTGAAAACTCCTGTTTAAATCAAACACCTACTGTAGTGTCTCTATCTAATTACAAGCCTTGTTTTGCCCTAGTAGCTACAAGTTTGCTGTTGTCAAACCAGTTTCACCAATTACTTTTTCTGACTAAAGATGAGTGCTTACTGACCTGAGAAACACATTGGTCCCTATCATACCCACGGCGCAATAGGGCGCAAGGCAATTGTTGTTTGCTGTTTTCAGCTCGGCGCAAGAGTTGTTTTGATGTTTTGCAGCACGCTGTTTAAATAGCAAATGCATTTGCGCTTATATGTGCGTTTTGGTCTAAAAAAAGGAGGAATGTTGAGGCGCATTGATGGCAAGTTGCTATTTTGAGAAACTATAATAGACTGCACAATAGACCAGATCAAACCAGGTCTAAAGTCACGCACAGAGAGCGTTAGTTGTGCGCCTAGCTTAAACATTGTTTAATACACATAGGATGTACAGCAATATGCAAATATCTTTACAAATGAAAAATAATTAAAGGATTTAAATATTACAAAATTATTATTTTCTAGTCTACATATATATAAAAAACACTGCCTCCATGCCTTCTTCATCTCGGGGGAATTTTTTCAGCTTATTCATGACAACTTGCTTTTGTGTAATGTTATTATTATTAGTAGTATTTTTTTAATATTAGGGTATTTATATTTGTTTTATTAAGAACAAGCTTAGATTTGTCCACCTGTCAAGTTTTAGACCATATGGGGCATAGCATGTGCATTTGGAAATAACTCAGTTCTGAACACACTTTGTTATTATTGTTCATTGATTTGTTTGCTGAGTATTAGAACTGAATTTAGAAATAGTTCCGAAACAAATCTTGCTGCTTAATAAACAAAATTAATTATATATAGGCTGATGGATGTCTGTGCATACAACACCTTTCCCTATTTATGAGAGTGTAAGTGAAAGTAAAGAATGAGGAGGCTCATCTCTCATCCGCTTGTTAAGTGTGATGTCACGCGAAGCGGCTTCCGGGTCCAAGCGATCTATTCAACTGTATGGGGGGACTAATGAAATGGTAATAATAAACTTTACAAAGCGCTGTAATACTTTCGAAAATCACAATCGCAATATATATGTCCATGCACAATATCCATTGGCCAGAAAGTGATACATATTTTTATAAATTGGTAAAATTGTGGTATTTGTTATGCAGCAAGCCCAGAGATTGTTGTGTACACTATGACTTTAATGTGTCATATGAATAAAAAGTGATCATGAACAAACAGTTTCTCAACTGAAATGAGTGGTGGCATGGACCTGGAAAGAGTATTACTTACGTCACCAACAAGTCACCACTTAACAAGCGGATTCTCGCACTGTAGATGCTCTGTTTAACTGTTTTCTTGCTAGTGAAGTGTTCAGTTTTTCCACTTACAAAGTCAGCCATGTGAATAGCAAATGCGCCATGGCACAACTGACTTTTAAAGGGAATGGGAGATGAGACTCGGACTGGTTTATTCTCAAAACACACCTATAACTTATTAAGAGAATAAGCTCAACCCTGTTAGACCATGCGCCGTGGCGCAAAGTGGATTTTTTCATCCTTAAAACAGCAAAAGTAGATTCAGACACACGCTTAATGCTTTTGCGCCCTGCGCTTTGGACTTTGCGCCTGGATCATCAAAATAGAGGCCATTTTCTTTGTGATTTTGAAGCAACCGTGTCCTCTAAATCTAGTTTTGCCAGTCGCTGGTTTTGAATCTCATCCCAAATTGACCAAACGCAATCACTCAACCGAACACTGAATAAGCTTACAGGATTCAAACTGAATGTTCATTCATGCAGTTTGTTTGCAAGAGATCCTTACTGTAAATCATTACGAGTAAAATGGGTCATTTAAAATGTACCCTTTTGTAAAGTTTACTTAAAGTAACCTGGATTTAACATCCGTCAGTGTTGAATAAGCACAATAAGTTCAGGTACATTCTGTTTCACTGATCATTCTTCAGAAGTTTCAGCAGCTTAATTGGAGTTCACCTGTGGTAAATTCAGTTGATCGGGCATGATTTGAATAGGCATACACCTGTCTATTTAAGATCCCAGGGTTAAGAGTGCATGTCAAAACACAAACCAAACATGAAGACAAAGGAATTGTTTATAGACCTCCAAGCACTTTTTTTGCACGCAAATGTGAAAGGTTACACGTTAATATCCCCTGCTGTATGGATACCTGTTATGTTAATGTACAAAATAAACCTGATTTATCGGGACTGAAGCATCTTCTTTTATAATAGTACTGACATGCGGCTGTAGTGATGAAGTAAAAATGGTAAAATCACTGTAATTCATTACCAACATGCACTGTTTAAAAAATGTTTTAAACTTGCAAAACTCGTTCAAAACTCAATTAGTGATGAGTGATGATCAGAGAGAGCTGAACAGATCTTTTAATCCCAGTTGCTTTAAGCACGTCCTGTCTTGTTGATATGATTATACGCATTGCAACAGAGACATGTATATACGTGTCTGCTAATCAATTCGGTGGACGGAAAAACCACAGTCCTACATCACATTCCGGTCAGCCTCAAAATGGAAGGGGTTTGGATTCTGTTTTAACTTCAGGGAATTTTAAAAAAATATTGTGTTTATATCAGCACAATATGACAGTGGACACACTACACATACACAAAGTTCTGTCCAAACAGCATACCAAAGATGATTTTCATCATAGGTGCACTTTAAGCTGCTTTTTTCAGCAAGAAGGTGTGTATAGAGCACCTCTAGGTGTCAGAAATAATTATTAGAAACTAATCTAAAATAATATGACTGTGTCAAACAGTCATATAGGCTATTAACACAGCCTGTCCCCATATCTCACACACTTTAGGAGCTGTACATGAGTTCTTGACAAACCATTGCAGCATTAAACATTAACCACTGAAACAAGCGAATACTGAGCCGACAGACAATAATAAAAAAAAATAAAAAAAGTAAATAAATCACTTAAATTTGACATCTTCAGGCATCTAATTGAACAAATTAAGACAAAAGAGAACATAGTATAACATAATATACTGCATGTTTTCTACTGCCATATTGTATTCTTTACCTGCTGTATATGGTACCTGAAGTCATGCAGTATGTGGACCTCTCTCTCTCTCTGTGTCTGGTTGTAAAACATCTGTCCTTTGCTCTGTCTGTCAGTGTAAGCAGGTGTCTTTCTGCCTCCTCACCTTTCTGCTTCTATGTCATGTTCAAAGCCTGACACACACACACACACACACACACACACACACACACACACACACACACACACACACACACACACACACACACACACACACACAGGTGAAAGTAGTGAAGGTGTGGGTGATGAGTTGGTAGCACTCAAAAAAAGTATGCTGCTGAATGCTGAAATGACTGCAGGTCCAGTTGAGAATATATGGTTCTGGTTGTAAATAGATGAATACTGTATGAGGAGGTAATTACAGGATGAATGAAATTGCAGTGGCTTTGGGGAGTTGAAGTCAAGCACAGCCTCGGTTAAAGGTAATGTGGCAGTATAACGATAGAAATTGGAGGATAAATAAAAAAAAGCAGTGACTTTAGATGAGGTCATAAACACAGTGGATGAGACGGATCATCTCCGTACGAAATGATTGAATTGTGCTGAAATTAGATGGAATATGAGAAGAAGATTTTAGCATCTCCTTAAAGAGATATTTAAGCACTGTAAAAATAGCTGATTTCAATGGTAAAAAAAAAGTAAAAATGCTGCTGTAAAAATCTGGTTAACTTAATCTGATATGTGGATATTTTCTTGGCACACTTTGGGCCCATTAGTACCAACTGAGCATCGTGTTGACACCACCGAGTATTGTTGCTGACCATGTCCATCCCTATATGACCACAGTTCACTGTACTCAAAAGGCCTCCACAGTCACCAGAACTCAATCCAATAGAGCACCTTTAGTATGTGGTGGAACAGGAGATTCGAGGTTCCACTAAGGATTAAGGCAGTTCTGAAGGCTAACAGGGGTCCAACCCGATACAAGTAAGGTATACCTAAAAAAGTGGCCGGTGAGTTTATATCAGTTGCTTGATTATTTTCATTATAAAATGCGGTCTATGCAGAGATATGTTGAACGCTAAATGTATCCATCCTTATAACAAGTTAAGTCCAATTTTTGCATAGGCATTGCCTGGTTTTTATGTAACATAAAATATAAGTTATTCATTCATTAATTTTTTTTTTCAGCTTAGTCCCTTTATTCATCAGGAGTCGCCACAGCAGAATGAACCACCAACTTATCCAGCATATGTTTTACACAGCAGATGTCCTTCCAGCTTTAACCCAACACTGGGAAACATCCATACACACTCATTCACACACACACACACTCATTCACACACACACACACACACACACACACACACACACACACACACACACACACACACACACACACAATAAAGTAATTTATTCAATTCAACCCATAGCACATGTCTTTGGACTGTGGTGGAAACCGGACCACCCGAAGGGAACCCATGTCAACCTGGGGAGAACATGCAAACTCCACACAGAAATGCCAACTGACCCAGCCGGGGCTCGAACCAGCAACCTTCTTGCTGTGAGGCGATTGTGCTACCCAATGCGCCACTGTGCCGCCCTAAATATAAGTTATTATTTTCAGTATCTTTAAAGCACAGTGTATAAACTACATTGAGTAATTTAATTAAGAATGTAATAATTAGCAAATGTAGGCATATCATTTGTGCTACTTATCCTAATATTTCCAGTAAAAATCAGCAAAAAAAAAAAAAAAAATTCAAATAATTTTCTGCATTAATGTTGATTTGTTGTTGGTTTATGTTTTTCATGCTTAGTATAATGAGATCTTTTGATGTATTTCATGTTTCGTATGATTGAATCTGATCATACATCTGATCAAGACCCCATGTCTGATGCACAATGAAAGTTAGTGAAAAAAAAACAAGACAGTCTTCTTTTTTCGGGGTGAACTACTACTTTAATAAGCATTTAATGGACCAAAAACATACTTAATAAGTCCTTATGGAAAGACAGAGAATATTAAACTGCAGTAAACTTGGCAACTCCAACCCACAGAACCAAACTGTCAGCTCCAGCCAGCTAGCATATTTCAGCCTGAACCCCCTTTCATCTCTGCATCTCTCTCTCTCTGCTCACTGAAACTCAATTTCATAGAAGTATGAGATATTGATTCCATAGGCAATGTGCTTGTGTCCAAGCTGTTACATTAGCTGTAGCCCTAATCAGGAGCCTGAACGTGCAGGGTTCGGGCATAAATCTCCCCCCTTCGCTCTCTCTTCTACTCCAATGCCTGGAAAAGACCCTTTCATTGTGATGTATTAAAGCCAAGCAGGTCTAAATATCCTCCGACAGGCCTCCAAAACACAAATCAAAGCGCTGGGGCAGGAGCAATATGTAAAACCCAAAGGCCTCATGTCCGTTGAGGGAAATCCAGCAACGTTAGAGAGGAAAAAATATAATGTCTCCCTTGTCACTTAGGCCCAAATTAAATAAAACACTGTTTAGCGGAGCAAAAGAGCTGCGTGGTGTGGTGGCAATGGGATGGAACCGACTGCGGGTGGTTAATTTTAAGTTTTGAACTTTCCTCCAGAGCCCATTAATATGGCGCACACACTCATTGTCCAGTCAGGCTTACTAGCACTGTTGCCTCACATAGATATATACATTAGATGTCGCCTGGCCTATTGTTGTCTATTGGACGGAATGCGTCAATAGAGCCGCCATCTTGGTACAGGGTAGCGCTCCTTTAAAATGAATGCAGGACCAAGGTACAGTGGAGGACTGAGGCCATCCAAAGCCAGAGATATACACATATACACATATATCTATGATCGGGAGTTTTCCTGGATGTTAGTATTAGGGCTGTGCAATTAATCGAAAATCAGATTTCGATTTTGGCTTTTAACGATTATGAAAAACCATTAATCGAGATAAATGATTACTCCATCACATACGCCCACTTTGCAGTTGTACACGTGTGAAAACTCTTTGCCTCTGCAAAGCTCAGTTCCACGTGAAAATGACTAAAAGCATGTGCTGTAATGTAACTTTTGCAGCACGGGATGCGCATCATTAATTTTATTTAAAAAAAAAAAGATTATTATTATATATTGCTTAAAGGGGCTAATAATATCGAGCTATTAAAATAGGTTTCAAAATATTCAAATCTGCTTTTATTGTAGCTGAAACAAAACAAATAAGCCTTTCTCCAGAAGAAAAAAATATAGGAAATACTGTAAAAAAAAAAAAACCTCTGTTAAACATCAACTGGGAAATATTTATATATAAAAATAAATTCACAGAAGGAAGAATAATTTTGACTTCAACTGATAATCGTTTTGAATAATCATGATTACTATTATGACCAAAATAATTTTGATTATGATTTTTCCCATAATCGAGCAGCCCTAGTTAGTATGTAATTTTTTTTTTCTAATTACGAAAATTATAATTTTACATCACTTTTCTACATTGATGGATCAGTGACTGCACGGGCATTCGTGACAAAATGCTTGTGTTTGTGTGTACAGAAATGTACTATTCACCCTCCCTGTTAAATTTGATCTAATCATGTCCTGAAACACAGCTCCTCTCCTGCTTTCACTTCTCATACTGACGGAGGGAGCGATTCCTTTGTGAATGAATCTCCATTATAAACGACTCCTTCACTAGCCGACAATAATACCAGTTTCTGGCAGCGCAGCATCTCGTTGTCATATTTATTTTGCATTGTTTGCTGATTTTATTCAACAAAACTAGCATAAGCCGAGAGTTTAGTGCAGTGGTCACCAAACTTGTTCCTGGAGGGCCGGTGTCCTGCAGATTTTTGCTCCAACCCTAATCAAACACACCTGAACAAGCTAATCAAGGTCTTACTAGGTATACTTGAAGCATTCAGGCAGGTGTGTTGAGGCAAGTTGGAGCTAAACCCTGCAGAGACACCGGCCCTTCAGGACTGAGATTGGTGACCCCTGGTTTAGTGTGAGTTGGAGCTGCTTTGCCTTATGGTGAATGCAGTAAGTGACTGTCATCATCAATAACGTTACCTGATTAGCACAACAGTTCAGAACATACAAAAACAGAAAAAAAAAACTTAATATTACCTATGAAATGTTCTGCCTTTGTGCTTTTTGTTTGCTTGTTACTACACCCGTAGACAGCGCTAAAGTCCAGCATCCTCACGTAATAACACTGTCTTGACTAGTGCGGTTGAATGACATTTGTCCTGGGAGCACTGTACCAATGTGGCGGCGCTATTGACGCATGCTCAGGGTCCTTATGCGATATCTAGTGTATATATCTATGGTTGCCTCACAGCAAGAAGATCGCTGGTTCGAGTCCTGGCTTGGTCAGCTGGCATTTCTGTGTGGAGTTTGCATGTTCTCCCTGTGTTCGCATGGGTTTTCGTCCGAGTGCTCCGGTTTCCCCCAAAGACATGCGCTACATGTGAATTGGGTGATATAAAATTGGCTGTAGTGTTCGAGTGTGTGAGTGTATGAATGTTTCCCAGTACTGGGTTGTGGTTGGAAGGAAATCTGCTGCTTAAAAAACATAGTTGTCATCTTTAATCGCAAAAAAAAAAAAAATGTACAAAAAAACTAGGAGGTCTGATACATTGATGGAATATGCAGTACAGAAAAGCCAACAGAAAGTGCTGTGTCATAAAACCCGTAATTCGGATCTCATTGAAGGAAGATGCATTTGACTCTCCGCGGCATTACCTTGAGGATGCGGTAGACCCGTTCTTAAAAAACAAGATTGCCTTTCAGTGATCCATCACTCCAAATACTCCTCCACGCACTTCTCCTGCCATCGCTCCTGTACATAAGCGCACACCACTAGCTTTACATTAATTTAGCCTGTGGTTAAAGCACCTCATACAGAGATCCAGTGCATAGGACGGACGCTGAAATATTACTCCAGACAGGAACATTAAGTGCTTCCTTGAGCAGAAAGACCTCATATGTTAAAGATGCATAACTGGAATAGCACTTGAATCGGTGCACGCTGATTCAATTTGACCCTCTCAAGATGTCAGATGTCTTGCATAGGGCATAACCTAGGAGTCATACGTGAGGTTGCTTATTTCATCAATTGTCTCTTTATGACTGGCAGAATATATAGAAAATTAGCTATGGAGACTCTCTTTTAGTACAAGCGGATGAGTCAAAGTGTCTAGGGGAATGTGACTTTGCCACACAGCGTCCCTTTCATTAGTGTGACCTGTCATAGATTTCTGCAGTTTGCTCATTAAAAGTCTCTGTCGCTTTCTCTAATGCAGGATCAGCCGGAACTTAATCACTGATTCTTTATGCAGGGTTTTTTTATATATACACTTTGAACGCACTACTGAATAATTAGAAGAAATGAGCACCAGGGAAGTTCTTAGAATGGGAAATGCTCATTAGTCTTTTTAAGTGTTTGGATATAACTTTTTTTAGACTAGGTGTTGGAGGAAATTACACTTAAAGTCTGGTTGGAGACAAGCTTTTAGGGGTGTTTTTAAAGGGATAGTTCATCCGAAAATGTAAATTCTGCCATCATCTACTTACACTTGATTTATTCCTAACTAGTTTGAATTGTTTTTCTTCTTCTGTTGAACACGAAGGAAGATACACTCACCGGCCACTTTATTAGGTACACCTGTCCAACTGCTTGTTAAGGCAAATTTCTAATCAGCTAATGATTAGGCATGTAGACATGGATAAGGAGCATCTGCTGCTGTTCAAACCGAGCATCAGAATAGAGAAAAAAGGTGATTTCAGTGACTTTGAACATGGCATGACTGTTGGTGCCAGACAGGCTGGTCTGAGTATTTCAGAAACTGCTGATCTACTGGGATTTTCACACACAACCATACTTGCCAACACTTTTGTTTTTCCTGTGAGGCTCCCATATTTCAGACCCATCTTCTGCCACCCTGCTGTTTTGTTATTTCTTCTGTAATTTCACGCTCTATGCCACGAAGGATTAAGGCAGTTCTGAGGGCAAAAGGGGGTCCAACCCGGTACTAGTAGCGTGTACCTAATAAAATGGCCGGTGATTGTGTTTTGAAGAATGTTAAAAACCGGTAACTAGAGATCTGCGTGAGACCAAATTGGTAACACTTTACAATAAGGTTCATTAGTTAATGCATTTACTAACATGAACTAATCATGAACAACACTTGTACAGCATTTATTAATCATAATTAAACATTTACTAATGCATTATTAACATCCGAGTCCGTTCTTGTTAACATTAGTTAATGCACCGTGTGTTAACATGAACTAACAATAAACAACTACATTTTTATTAATGTTTACTGACAAGAATAAATACTGTAGTAAATGTATTGTTCATTGTTTGTTCATGTTAGTAAATGCATTAATTAACATATTAACTAATAAACCTAATTGTAAAGTGTGACCACAACATTTTTAATCCTTCTGCCAGGCTTTAGTCCGAACCCGACCACTCCCACTTATATTCAGCATTTGTTCACCCGATGTCCGACCCGCCCGATTTTCTACCTAACGCAACCATTCCCGCTAACAGCAGGGTGGGGGGGCAATGTTCATCAAAAAAAGGTGCGACTAATTAGTTCATTGTTTTTAATCGATTGACAGCACTATTTATAGTTAAAAGTGTATTTTTTCTTTCTTTCATTATTCAGTTTACCTCCGCGTGCCACTAGAAGGAAGCCACTAGTGGTAAGCGTATCACAATTCGAGAACCACTGCTCTAAAGAAACTTAAAAGAGCTTTTAACAGACCCGAACGTGTTTGATTCTGACATGGGATTGCTGCTGGATTTTCAGGATGGCAAACAGAAAACATACGACAAAAGAAGAGGGGTCTAGAAGATGATGTGTTCCCAAACAGAAGAGCAAAACCAAAAACCGCTGAGCTAGGTGATGCATGGTGCAGACAGCCTTTAGCAAGTGACACAGCATCACGCTCTCTTTCACACACATTCACATAGACAGCAGCAGACCAGTAGACCGGTAGATTTGTAAATTAGACTACTTGTCTAATTTAGTAGCTGTACTAATTTACTAACTTATTTCACTGTGAATGAAATAAATCTGTATTGAAATTAAATAAATTATTTTTAATAAAATAAAATGAAATGAGCCTTTTTTTGAACATTCAGTGCTAATTTGGAAATTTAATCTCAATAGAGTGTCAAAGTAATGCCAAAGCTTCAAAAATACGAAATTATTAATTTAAAAAGGCTATCACAAAGCGTATATCTTCAGCGTATCTAATTGATTAATATTTTTAGAGCTTGGTGTTGCCGCCGTTTTGTATATTTTTGTAGTACTTGTTGTTTGGCTGAGCAAGCATTTCAGATGTGCGCGCTTTTGTGCATTTTACAATTGTCATACACATTAATTACTCATGGACCACAACTGGGTGCAACTTTAAACACTAAAATGTTCAAATATACCTTTGACAACTTCAGTCAGTGCAAAAATAACCAGAAAATTGAACTCGATATATTTCGCTCAATAACTGTAAATCCAGTTAAAGAAGAAAACAAAAAGATTCCCAATAGTTACCCAATCTGGCCGTTAACACCTATACAATCCCCAACAATTCCAACTTTTTAAATTTAATAATAGCATTTAATTACTTGGGCGATACGGTGTAGCAGTGCGTAGCACAATCGCCTCACAGCAAGAAGGTCGCTGGTTCGAGCCTCTCCTGGGTCAGTTGGCATTTCTGTGTGGAGTTTGCATGTTCTCCCTGTGTTCGTGTGGGTTTCCTCTGGGTGCTCCGACTTTAAAACATATGCTGGATAAGTTGGCGGTTTATTTCATTGTGGCGATCCCACACTAATGAAGGGACTATGCTAAGAAAAAATGAATTTATTAATTAATAATTTAATTACTTTCCTTACAGCAACGTTTCTTTAAAAGTTCTCCATTTATTTACTGCTGTGGATATTGTCCTGATCTATATTTTCATTATTGTTGTATTATTAAATTTCTTAAATTACAATCATTTTTGATAGGGCAAGTGAAAATCTTTCCCAACTGGGATATTCAAAAAAAAAAAAAAAAAAACTTAGCATTTTGCCCAGTATAAGCCTAAAATTTAATTCATGATGGTCTTAAACATGTTTTAAAAGTCTTAAATTTAGCAAAAACCCTGGAGATAGCAAGAGTTGAGGAGTGGAAATGTCAAACAGCACTATGGAACAAAAGTTTAGTCAGCTCTCATCAGCTGTTGAAATACAGAAAGTACCATTTTTTACATTAGCATGCTCTGTATTTTGCACCATGTTACTTTTGTTGTGATTACAAAAAAATGTATATATACTTAAATACCACTTGTCAATACCAATTCTGTACTTGTCAATGTGTTTTTAAAATGAAAAAAAGCAATTTTTAAAATGGTTGATTTATGTATATGCTGATTTTAATAAATGCATATTTATTAAAATCAACTTTTGCTGTAAACTATTGTTTTCTGACCTTTGACATCGATGAAAATTCAGAATTTTGACCTTTGAATTGAGACTTTGAGCACTCCTGACCAACATACTGTAGGCAAATGTTTATTGGAGAAAGTTGGATATAAAAAATGAAATTTTTAGAATGTGTATACTGAAGCTCTTGCATTGAAGCTGCTGCGTCTTATATTGTATGTGAAAATGGCGAGCTTATCTGACTGTTTTGTAATTACAGTATTGATCAGAGTCTATGAGGAGGAGGAGAGTCTCCTGACACTAATGCCCCTCTTCTAGCGAGGGAGAAAGAGAAGGGCAAGTGTTTATTAGCTGTAGATGGGACATGTAAAGAGTTTTTAGCTAAACCCTTTGGAAGGTTAATGGAAAATTAATGATTATCTGATTAATTTTGTGTAATTAGCCAACATTTATAAGCAGCGTATACATTAGATAGCAAAAATAGAGTGGCCAATGGGTTGTAAACAGGAAGCAGAAATTTTATTTGATATTTTTGCTTACCTTTTGGGATTACTAAAATTAAAAATAAAAATAAGAAAGCTAGACATGACTGACATTTGAATTTTATGGACAGTAGTTTTTAATAATTCAGATTTTGTAATGTTTTTGAATTAAGTCTTTTATGCTAACTTCCTTTTTTTTTGTTGCTTTTTAGGGTTGCGGAAATAACATAACTTGTTTAAAAAAGTTAACATGACTAAAACTTGAATTTTAAGGATTTTTTTCCTTTTTTAAAATAATTCACATATCTTTTGTAATGTTTTGAATTAAGTCTCTTATGCTCACCAAGGCTAATTAATTTATTTGGTCCAATTTATTTATTTAGTCAAAAACATTACAGTAAAAACACTAGAATTGTGACATACCATAAAAGAGCTGATCTATATATATATATATATATATATATATATATATATATATATATATATATATATATATATATATATATATATATATATATATATATATATATATATATATATATATATATATATATATATATATATATATATATATATATATATATATATATACACTATAGCAATTTAAAGTAAATACTATAGTTTTTTTTAAGCAGTTTACACCTCATAGACCATTTTGAGAAATGTAAACAATAACAATGGTCCTATATTTGCTGACTAACATTTTTAATTTTCATAGCTTCAGAGAATTTAAAAAGGCCCACTTATTAATAAATAACATTATTATAGCTGTTTTAACGTGAAAATATGACTGAACTGCCTCTTGTTATAGTTATGATAGAGTATGATAAGCAAGAAATGTTCAAGGGCCAATGACATGACAACATTTAAATTGTCTATATATATATATACATATATATATATATATATATATATATATATATATATATATATATATATATATATATATATATATATATATATATATACATAATAGTTTTAATAACTCATTCATAATAACTGATTTATTTTATCTATAAATATATCTACATATTTAACAAGACACTTCTATACATCTTAAAGTGACATTTAAAGGCTTAATTAGGTTAACTAGGCAGGTTAGAGTAATTAGTTATTGTATAACAATGGTTTGTTCTGCAGACTATCAAAATATATATAGCCTAATGGGGCTAATAATAATGACCTTAAAATAAATGTTAAAAAAAAAATTAAAACTGCTTTTATTCTAGCCAAAATAAAACAAATCTAGCTTTCTCCAGAAGAAAAAATATTATCAGACAGATTATTAGAACATGTCCTTGCTCTGTTAAACATAATTTGTAAGGTGTACCTAATAAAGTGTCTGGTGAGTGTATATTTGCATTGAAAAATTACAAATTAATAAACACAGAATTAAATAAACTGCAATTATAATTATTGCATACTATAGAAAAAAAGTGAAATATGGTATAACTGCTTGTGTAAAACGTAGTATTGTGTAATTTGTTTATATTAATATATACAGTAGTTGTTGTAATCCCATATAAAGTTACAGCCACATATCGATTCTAATACCTTACTACAGTGTAGTATGGTTCATATACACTGTAGTATTTACTATAAACTACTATAATATTTTTTCATAATCTGAAAAAAATGACTCACTGGATTTTCTTAATTTTTTAATGTAAGTGTTTGCAAACAATGGGCTGAATTCAAACAAACAACTTTAGTTTAGTAATGTTCAACTTAATGTTTATTTAAATTCAGCCCACATAAATTGTTTACAACCATTTACCTTTAAAACAAAACAAAAAAAAAACTTTAAAAATACTCATTGGAGTAAATCTAATGATTTATTTATTTTTTTTCTGTGTCTGGGGATGAACTTAAATATACAATAGGCTAATAAAGCTTTCTTATGCATTATATGAATATCATATAATATAATAATAATAATTTGGTTAAATCCAATGAACTTTTCTAATCATTTCAACCTACATAAATGAAGTTAACAATGCAGTTGAAACCTGACTCGCTTATTCATTTATGTTAAAGCAACATAAAAACATTTGTTGCCATAACTCTTTTTAAATCACATCATGTTTTACAGCATAAACACATGACCAAAAAAAAAAAAAAAAATCACTGATGAAAATGTAATATCATTGAAGCTGAATTAAAATTGGGATCTGGATCCAGAGTTTGTACAGTTTGAGATGCCAGCCACTGTAAGTTGCAGAAGCATATTCTTTCTGCTATTCATTAAACCGTTTTTGAGTCATTCGTTTAAATCATAGAAAAGTGAGCGAGGTAAAGAAAGTGAGAGAGATGGTGGAAATCAATAAACTAATTTCGAAGTTTCAAGAAAGTTCATAACTCGCAAGCAGCAGGACCAGTGGCCATTTACTCTGCTAATTGGTTCTCTGCATTTTTCGCAAGCGCAGTATGAGAGGTCTGAGTTGAGACTGACATGTGTTTTTTGTCAACTGATGTCAACTATTTAGGATTTAATCGTCGACCTGGTTGAGTCAAAAAGTTTGTTATTTGTTAATGCAACATGTGCGGTTTGAGGCTTATTTTGTTTTGCTTTGACTTTATAATGATGTCTCGAAGGATCAGACTATGCTAAACAACCAATTGTTATTTCACAGAGAGTTGGTTTGAAACAAAATGTTAGCCAAGTATTGAGGATTACGATCCTGAGATTAACCGAATGTGTCACTGCTGTTTACAAGAATGAATTAAAAACATTTTACAGCTTGTGAGATTTTATTTTTCATGTTTGAATTGGAAGGCTAATATTTAGAACAAAAAAATGGTGGGATAACTCATTAATTTTCCTTCGGCTTAGTCTCTATTTCAGAGGTCACCACAGCAGAATGAATCACCAACTATTCTGGCATATGTTTTACATAGTGGATGCCCTTCCGGCTGCAACCCAGTACTGGGAAACAACCATACTGTCTTACATTCACACACACACACAAACACACACACACACACGCACGCACACACTTACACACACACACACACACACACACACACACGCGCACGCACACACTTACACACACACACACACACACACACACACACACACACACACACACACACACACACACACACACACACACACACACACACACACACACACACTACAGCCAATTTAGGACTGTGGAGGAAACCAGAGCATTTGCCATTGAGATGACCAATGAAAAGTGTCCCAATTGATCTGAACTCCCCCTAGTTAGTGACTTAAACTTTAGAAATCTGAAATTGTTTCTGATCTGTATATTTCTTGTATTTTTTCCACATTTAGTTATGCTTCATGACTATGTAGTTTATTTAAATGAGGAGATTCTGAATATTAAGATCACATTACATGCATATCTGTCCTTATTAATAGCCAGAAAATAATCAAAAGTTGTTTATCGGTACAACACAGGCCATGCCATCTTATGAAAGTAAAACCGAATTGTTAAAGGGCACCTATTTTACCCCTTTTTTAAGATTTAATATAAATCTTTTGTGTCTTCATAGTGCCTATGTAAAGTTTAAGTTTAAACACCCATCAGATTATTTTATTATATTATATTATATTATATTATATTATATTATATTATATTACATTATATTATATTATATTATATTATATTATATTATAATAGGTAGGCATAGTTAAAAAAAAATATCTAGATTAATCTCACTTTAATCTTGTAAAATATGGGTCTTTGAGAACGAGTTCCTCAAGCGAGGTGTCGCATTAGACCAGGGGCTTATCTCCTGTTTTCAAAATGCATCACAAACTGCTTGAGAAACTGTTCTACTATGAAAATAAGTCATAAAAATAAAGTATGCTCAATAAGATGTACTTGTGTTCACTAACTGTTTATTCAGTTAAACATTAATTTTGAACTGTAGGCCTACATACGCTCGAAATTGTTGATCACCTTAATCTGACTAAAGTCATAACTGAATTAAACAGAAATGGAATTAAGACGTTGAGTTTGCATATATTAGTGGCATTATTGAAGTAAACACCGCAATCAGACTATTACCATCATGTAGGACTTTACGCCATATTTTCCGACAAGATCCACATATGCGGCAGTCAGTAAAGGACAGCACACACATTGCAAAATGTGGAGGGTTTTTTTTTTCTTTCCATTTGGCATGCATTATTAAATTCCATAACACTCTCACCAGTCCTTGTTACTTATTTGTGCTTAATACCCTAGTTTGTCACAAGGGCATGACTGAAATGTTCATGAGTGAAGGTGAAACTGTCAAACTGCAGTTAGTCACCCAAAATTACAGTAAACTCTTACATGAAAGCACTTCACGTCAACACCTTAATTACATTATTGTCTATTAAGGCAAATAAGTAGATTACAGATGTCCATGTAAGCGTAGTCAGTAGTGTCTTCAAAGTAAGTGAAAGATCCAGAAGGGTATCCAGCTGATTTGATTCAGAAGGGCATATTTTTTTTTGTCAGGCGGCTTATCGGTGTGACTTTTATTCACCGTCATTCATTTTAAAAAGCACCCGGTCCATTTTATTTGTATATGTCTTCAAAATGTAAGGATCCTATTTTAACATCAGAAAATTAAAAAAAAAGAGACTTATTGTGTTTCTGTCACTCCAATGACTGTGGACACAGTGTACATACAGACAGTTCTGTCCGAACAGCTTACAAAAGAGGATTTTCATCATAGGTGCACCTTTAAATAACAGCAATTCATAAGCACTGAGAATTCAAATTGCTATTGAAATAAAAATGCTATTGAAATATATAAATAAAAGTACTAGTATGATAATATTTAATATTTATATATATATATATATATATATATATATATATATATATATGTATAATATACATATATATATATATATATATATATATATATATATATATATATATATATATATATATATATATATATATATATATGTATAATATACATATATATATATATATATATATATATATATATATATATATATATATATATTATACATATATTATACATATATTATACATATATAAATATATATATATATATATATATATATATATATATATATATATATATATATATATATATATATATATATACATATATATATATATATATATATATTATACATATATATATATATATATATATATATATATATATATATATATATATATATATATATATATATATATAGTATTTTAAGGCAATATTATTTGTTCTGTGCAATTTTAATTCTTTAAGTTAAGTGTAATATGAAACTAATTTTGAGAGGAGCACTCGCTCATGATCGACCCAGCTGCCCACATTAGCTAATCACAATCCTCCAATCAAAGGATCACAAGTCACTACATAAAAATCCTCATTTCCTTTCTAAAACTATCTCCGAAAACAATAAGAAAATTGTGTGAAACCCAGCATTCATTAAACTGTATAACCAATTGAAAAATATTAAGGGGGCTTAAGAAAAACTGGGCTTAATTTAAAAAGTAAAAACTGCATTTAGTTAAGCCAAACTAAAAGGAATTAGACATTCTCCAGAAGAAAAAAAAATGTTTTTTTTTGTTAAACATCACTACCTTCAACTATATATGATATCACAATTTATTTATTATGTGCTTTTTGTAGTGCCTTACTGGCAGGTCTGTACTTAACACAAGGTTGGACATATCTAGTAAATACAACAAGAGAAGCTCAATGTTGGATGCCAGCAGTATTGTTTGATCTAGACTTCAGTGCCTCTGTAGCAACTTAAGCAACAAAAAACACTCACTTCTATAGGGAAGAAACTGTTCTTATTTGTGCCTCCTTTTGGTTTTAACACCCAGAACGGTCTAGTTTTTTGAAAAGTTGATGTCCATGACGCGAGGAATCAATGACAAACTATGTTCCTAAGCCAACTTTCTAGCCTTCGACCCGCAGAGTCCCTGAGGGAGTGCAGAGAGAGATCGCTGAACATGACCAGCGAAGCCCTATAGCGGATTGAATTTATTCAATTGCTGTAGGAAGTATAACCTCTGGTGACTCTTTAGAAAAACCTCTTCTCTTTCACTTCGCAATCTATAAAATTATGGTGTTCGGGAAGACAGGAAGTCTCGGTCTTGTCAATGATCTAAAAAGAAGCCATCAAGTAAACCTAAATCAGAAAAATAATGTTTTATTTTCCAGGACACTCTTTTTGTCCTTATTGATCATGCCACCAAAGTGCCATCTGAGCAATTTCAGTGTTATAATTGTGGCATGCATTTATAAAGTATGAGTTTTCATTATATTGAAACATGTTTATATTTTCCAAAACAACAAGGAATATCAAAACAAAAACAAACTTCGCTCCGATTCTTTAGTGCTCCTCATATAGCTTGATGCACGCTGGCATTTCTCCTCTTGGGTTTTAGGTTTTGAAAAGGGAAAAAAAATCCACCATCCCGTCCAAACTTTAAGGATACTGGGTATTAGATTTGCACAATCCATATGCACGCACTCGAAAGCTTGACAGAGCCCCTGCACATAGCTACAGTTGCTAAGCCACGATTGGTGGGTGGCATTTTTTGGGTGTGGCTTAGCGAAGGGTCAATTCAGACAGCGTTCTTGCAGGACAGAGTTCATCAAGATTCTTTGGATTCATCTTTAGTGCCTCCATTTTACCCCAGACATGCTCAATAATGTTCATGCATGGTGACTTGGATAAGGAACTGTATTATTATTATTATTATTATTATTATTATTATTATTATTATTATTATTATAACCTTTTTTCACCTGAAAAGACACATTGAGATTAAAAATCTCTTTTACAAGAGCGTCCTGGCCAAGATTAGGCAGTATATATGTCACATGGACAGACAACAAACAAAAAACAATTGACAACATGAATCAAACTGACAAACAAACTATTTAAAACATCGACAAGCCTGTGTTTCAATTTCTAAATCATGTATACTTTTTTTTTCAAAGCGTTTAGTGAAATCAATTCTTTAAACTGCAACTTTGTAGATTATGCCATGTAAAAAGTGCTGCGTATTTAAAAGCCTTTTTTTTCCCATCTCAGTCCGCACTTTAGGAACAGACAGTAAATAAATGTCCTTTAACCGAAGGCCATAGCTAAAGACAGGATTTAACAAATGTAATTCTGGAGATATGATGGGAGTAAACCCAATATAGATTTGTAAACAAAGATTTGCCAATGCTTGAGCCTACGATTGGACAAAGCAGACCAACCTACCCTGGTATACTGCACACAATGATAAGTAAGGGACTTAAAATTAGTTATAAATCTTAGTGTACCAGGGTAAACAGTATCCAATGCATGCAGACTCTGAGACGAAGCATGCATCTATATAACATCACCATTGTCTAATATCAACATAAATCATGATACTGCTCACTGCTGATTTTTAATTTCAACATGTCTTTCCAGGTAAAATGAAGGTTATAATAATAATAATAATAATAATAATAATAATAATAATAATAATAATAATAATAATAATAATAATAAATAAATAAATAAATAAATAAATAAATAAAGTTCCTGAAAGCAAAGCAGGTCAATGTGCTCCAGGATTGGCCAACTCAGTCACCAGACATGAACATATTTGATCATGTCTGGGGTAAGCTGGGGGAGGTAATAAATATTAATCTTGATCAACCAGCTTCTTTTAGCATCAAAATAAAGGCAGATCTTAGATCTAAAACAGAAGCCTAAAATCACTTTTTCAAAGTGTATCTTTATTTAAAATTCCAAGATATTTGTACTGGGACACCAATTAAATTGTTTTTTGCCTTGCTATAAAACCTACACAAAAACAACATTTCTATGGCAAGGCTGACATTTAAATGGAATTGCAAATAAGCGATGAGTCTTGGGCTATGAAATCGCTTCAAAACGGAGATTTGCGGATGCAGAGGTCTGTGTGGCGCTTCTTGTACTGTGGGTCAGTGTGTGTGAAGCTTGATTTCACGGCCTATTTGCCCTGTTAGCAAATTGCACCAAGTCCAGTAGGGAGTCAATTATGGTTCGAGTTGGTCAGCGCAAGTCACTCAAATGTCTTCATGACCCCAGGAGTCAAGGAGAGTTTGTAGTCACTTTAAAGTGGGGGTATGTTCTGGTGACTGGAAACAGTGGCTGGAATCTGGCTGGAAACTGATACAATAGCAAAAGTTGAGACTTTAATCTTGTAATTAATTTTTTTTACTCCATCATTAACTCTATAAGATTTAATTAACAACTATAAGATGTAATCTCACAGTTGATAAAGTTGGCCTTCTGAAAATTAAAAAATACTTGTATTGTAGTATTGCTACAATACCTATAAACTACCAATTAAGAGAAAAAGAAATCCAAATTCAGAGACAAAAACTTGCAAGAACAGATCACTGATCATTACAAATACATTACATTACAAACCACAGGAGAGGACATATTCTTCAGCATGATAGCGCTCCTTCTCATACTTCAGCCTCCACATCAAAATTCCTGAAAGCATAGAAGGTCAAGGTGCTCCAGGATTGGCCAGTCCAGTCTCCAGACATGAACATTATTGAGCATATCTGGGGTAGGATGGAGGAAGCATTAAAGATGAATCCAAAGAATCTTGATGAACTCTGGTAATCTTGCAAGAATGCATTCTTTGCCATTCCAGATGATTTTATCAATAATTTATTTGAGTCATTGCAGAGATGTATGGATGCGGTCGTCCCCAGCTCATGGGAGTCATACACTATTAATTCTTTCCCCACTGCAGCATGACTTTATATTCTATGTACATTATTTCTGTTAAGTGACAAGACTTTTATCTAAACAAAGTCAGACCTTACTGTCCTAATTAAAAATCAAGACATGATCATATTTTATTTTGGTAAAATAAGTGTAATCTGGAGGCCTTTGCCTTTCAAATAAGCCACTTCTGATACCAAATGATCAACTACAAATCAAGTTATTATTTGTTGTTCCTAAATCTTGGATAGGCGACGACTTTTGTCAGGTAGTGTACTGTCTTCTAACCATCAGAATTCCCACCACGTACGCCCACCTTAAGACAAAAGTCAGAACTGCATGATATAATCTCAGGATTGCAAGATAGAAAACTCAGAAAAGACATCTCACATTAGATATATAGATATAAACTCGGAACTGGGAGAGAGAGAGTAAAAACAATGAGTTATAAACTAAGTTATAAATTTTAAGATTGTAAACTCAGAATGGAGGGGGCAAAATGACAATTAAAATATACATTTACAATTGTAAGGTAAAAAGTAGAAGGTTGGTACACTATAAAACACGTTTAGTTACATTACTTAAAGTGAGTAAACCCATTGGCCTAAAAGCATCAAGTTAACTTTACTTTCAAGAGTTCACACTTAGCTGATGATTGATTATAAAGCTGGTTTGGCTGGCCAGAGCCCTGAGGTAATAAGATCCTCAAGCCCGGGGCTCCCTCCCGTTTGCAAGGCGAGAAGGGAGTTTGAGCTCAGGTAGATCTCGAGAACTCTGCTGCTGTAGTGGTCAATGAACAGATAGTGATTGCTCTTAAGAGATAACTACTTAGTAGGAGCATGTCTATGGCACCAATTTGGATTAGTCAGTTAACTTAAGTTGGATGTTTTTGGACGGTGGAAGGAAACCAGGGAACCCGGGGCAAATCCATGTGAGCACGGGGAGAACGTGTAAACTCGGCATAGAAACATAGGCTGGCTTGGTAAGTACTGGAACCGGTGACTTTCTTGCTGTAAGGCAACAGTGCTAACCACTGCGCCACCGTGCTACCGATCTAGAAAAGGAGGAGGGGTGAAAGGGGGAATTCTTCAAAACGAAGATGGCTGTTATATGGAACTTAGGTTATTCCTAGTGGCTTAGGTTTCATCTGATTGGTGAATCATAGATTCAATAATGCGAGACCAGCGCAAGCAATAATAAGCATTTGATCCTCTCGAAATTAGATTATAAATAAACTTAACTTAAAAAATTTGTAAATACATTGTAACTTGTAACAGTTAAATTGATTTAACTGTAAATAATAAATATAAATAATAAAAATATGAATATAAACAATTCCTTAGTGATTTTAAGGCAATGGGTTTACTCACTTTTTAACTAATCACTTTAAACGCAGTGGGTTTACTCATTTTCTTTAAGTAAAGCAAACTAATAATTTTACAGTGTTGATATAAACACAAAAATCGTGCACATTGTGAAATATTTACTCAAGCTTCCATTGAACTTTTCAGTTGTTGTGAAAGTGTTGTGATTTGTTGTGCACAAAGCTTCAGGGAGAAATGGAGGGACGGTATCTGGACTGGCTGTGTTTTTATTTATTATTCCCCTGAGGAAATTCACTCATTGATCATTAGTGAGGTTTGGGATCTGGCAGGACAGTTAGAATGGTAGGAGGATACCCACGTTTGATTGATATGGTTGGTATGGGGTTAGAGAAGCTGATCTGACTTAACAATCTGCCCTCGTTAAATCCAACGAACGCTAAAGGTTGTACCCTTTTTTTCGGGAAAGATTTCATCTTTTTGCAGTTGTAACAATCCCATAGGCATTTTTGATATCAAGGATGGGTCATCGGCTGAAAACTTTATCCAGCTTTGCATCGTAACCCTGCATTGGCAACTCTGCTAGTTTGTACTTGGATGCCTTGTGGAGGATTTTATGCCCACTTCTCTAGGCCAGCAAGGCTGTTCCATTGTAAATCAAGGCTTGTTGTGTACAGTGCTAGAAAAGCCAATCAGCTGCGGCACATTGTTTAGAGCCGTCTCACGCAGACAGGTCTCAATAAAACAAAGCGCAATTGAAAGGTCCTTATGTATGTTTGAAAAGCACAAGAGCACTAGTGGTCCCACTTTATTACCACCACCTGCTTTATTTCGAGCAATAAATGTGCTGCCATAGTTCAAGATACCCATTAAATCTCACGGCTGAAGGAAAGTGCAGTAATCTATTAGTTTCACGTGTCTGGTTTTGAGGAAGGTCTTTTTTATGAAGAAAAGTCATGTTATTCAGTGCGTTTAACAATAATGCATACTAACAATTTTAAGTCCATACAAAAAAAGATGCTCCTTGAGATAAAAAATAAATAAATCTAAAACACTATTTGCATTGCTTATTTCTTGATAATAGGACTGTCGACCCAAAATTCACTATTTATTTGTGAATTTACCTGTCAAGTGATTCCAAAACTTTGAGATTAATTTTTCGTTATTGTGAAGATATTGTGAAGAACAAATACTTCAGATGTTGACTGATACTAATTTCCAACATTCTTCAAAATAACAGAAGGGTGTAAAAAGAAAGTAAAGGATGAATTTTTGGTGGGTGAACTAACCTTTTAAGGTATTACCCTGAACACTTTAGGTCAGGGGTGCTTTACTTGGTCCTGGAGGGTTGGTGTCTTGCAAAGTTGAGTTCTGACCCCAATTAGACACACCTGGGATAGCTAATCAAGCTCTTACTAGGCTTTCTAAAAACATCCCTGCAGGTGTGTTGAGGCAAGTTGGAGCTAAAATCTGCAGGACATGGACCCTCCAGGATGGAGTTTGGGAACCCCTGCTTTAGGGGTAAATAATTATGTTATTGAAAGAAAAACAGCAGTGTGGATAGCTTTGGCAAGTTAGCTAACATTAAACTACTGCACAGGAAATACAAACCTATTTTTATGTTAACAAAAAACAATGCATGGTGCACTTTAACAAGGTTCTAAATCTTTAAAGATCTTCAAAATGTAAGAAAACTCAAACAGAAGTCCAAAGAATACCAGATTTAACACTTTTATTTAAAACAATTTAACACCACACTCCAACATATTTTTATCCAAAGTTTTGATTGTGAACACGGTATATCTTGCAAAAACTTTCAAGATCTTATCTAATCTTTTAATGTAAGAAAGTTTTTTTTTTTTATCTGAAAGCTTCAATTAGAAATTGTTAAGTCCAGTGCTTGACCTGGTTGTTTTGTTTGTTTAATTTTGTGATTTGCAGAGCCTTTGTAGTCATTTTAAACAATTTTACACTGGATTTTGTAGTTCTCCAATGCATGTAAACTATCTTGAACTACATTAAACTGACATCAAACTAACCCAGCAAGCTCACAACATCAAAAGACGTATTAGGTTGGATTTATTAGGTCATGACGTCAAAATTCTGTCTAGCCAGTGTCTAAGGGCAACATTATTTTGACGTCCAATAACAACGTCAAATTACGTTGATATTTGGTTGATTTTAGACTGGATGTTGGACATTGACGTCGGCCTGACATTGGGTTCTGACCTCATCAGTTTCACATTAATCTTTTTTGAATGAGTTCTGGCTCATAACCAATTATGTATTCTTGAAAACATGATGTGTGTTCTGATGATCGGACGGTGGTTATGTTTAACAATGGCTTTCTATTCTGTTTATGTAGGGGTGTTTACCAAGACTAACATCAATATTACTAAAGATCATATTTAGAGATTAATATTGAGCCATATTGATTGACGTGGCTGTAAAGATTAGGCCAATAATCCTGCACCCACCCATAGAGAATTATACTATTACAATGAGCTGAAACTGTAATTATTGTGATGTTATGGATGTTAATGATTTTGACGTCGGCCAGACATTGGGTTCTGACGTCAACCCGATTTTCATTTCCAAGCAAAATCCAACATCCCCACGATATTGGGGTTCATTGGGGTACAACATCAATATGACATTATGTTGACATCCTGTGCCTGCAGAGAGGCTTGTCATCACATTGGAATTCGGTACCACTCAATCCTGAAATTTTAAAAACGTTCATTTCACTAAAATTTGATCACTGTTGAGTCGCAATTCATCAGCGGATCGCTCGTATGTCAGCTAATAGACAAACCAGCTGATTGACGTGACTTTAAAATGCTGTAAATTTCAGTATCGATTAATACCGAATTTCAGTATAGTGACAACCCTACATCAAAAATGATTAGAGGACAGTCCTGTAATTGATTTTTGGCTTTTTTTTTATGTCAATGCTAGATGTCGATTTGATGACGTTTTGACAGTCAAACAACAACTAGAAACATGCAAAAATGCAAATCAATATAGCGTTATAAAAATTAAGGAGCCCTCTAGGAAGTTAAGTCAACTTAACAGTTACAAGTTACATTTTTTTTTAATTTATACCAACTTGTCACATTAAAGGCAACAAGTTTACCCTTTTTAAGTAATCATTTTATACAGTACTTGCACTGTAAAAAAATGCTGGATTCCACACAACCCTTTTACCTTGTCCAAAGATAAATCAATTAAGTTAACTTAATTGTTTCGTCAAATTTAAATGGATTAAACATACAACAATTTAGTTTGACAAAAAAAACTCAAGAATTTTGTTTTAGCTCATTTTAAATAAGTAGTTTGAACAAGAAGCAAAATTTTTTGGAGTGTATTTAGGACCTTACATCTTAGATTTGACTATTTAAGTCTCTGTTAGCACCCCTAAAGCTAACCAGCAGCTAGCTCTCTACAACTCTCACATGGTCGCCTGTCACCTGAAGCTAAGCAGGGCTGCATTCGGTCAGTACCTTGATGGGAGCCAGCATGGAAAAAGCTAAGTTACTGCTGGAAGTGGTCTTAGTGAGACCAGCAATAGGTGCTTAATTTGCGGTCTGTGTGGGTCCCAATGCCCCAGTGTATTGATGGGGACTCTATACTGCTCAGTGAGCGCCGTCTTTCGGATGAGACATTAAACATGACTCTCTCTGGTCGTTAAAAATCCTTCTTCGAAAAAGAGTAAGGGTTTATCCCCAGCATTCCGGCCAATTCTGTCCATCATGGCCTCCTAACCATCACCATATCATAATTGACTTCATCACTCTGTCTCCTCTCCACCAGTCAGATGCTGTGTGGGGTGCAGTCTGGCGCAGTCACGTCATCCAGGTGGAAGCTGCATACTGATGGTGGATAAGGAGATTGCCCCAAAAATGTGTAATGTCCAAAAATACGCTATATAAATGTAAGGAACTATTATTAAGTTTGCATCATGCAACTTTAAAAAAGAAGAAAGCATTTTCATCGAAGAAAACAAACTGGGGGCTCCTAACTTTTTTGATTTCTGATGGGCTAACTTGACTGAAACCCCAACATGCAATCAGCCCCAAAAATGTGTACTTCATCCTCTCTTCTCTCTCTCCATTGTGTTCTATCATTTTCCTTCTCTATCAATAATCTCTGTTTTGACCTTTTCAGTCCATCACTCGTCTGTAACCTTATTAGCAACCTCTGTGGACCTTTATTTGAGAGAACGTGCTAAAAAGGGGGGAACTAATCAGATCTCAGAGCTGACAGTGTCCCGGCAGCAATCAAGCGTAATGGAACAAGCCTGTGAATCAATAGCGCTAGCAGTGATCGCAGACTGACAAAGGTTGTTTAGTAGTAGGTTCGTGCTAATTGAAATCAATGAGTAATCTGATGACAAGTTCTTCGCCTCCATCCTGGGGAGAGAGGATTCAAATGATAGGTGAAGATTATTGGAACGGGTGCGTAAACTAATTGGTGGTATCTCTTTTTTTTTTTTTTGCTGATTCACAATCTAGAAAGCTAATCCGTTCGATGGGCATTAAATAACTCGGATCGATAGAAGCGGTAATACGAATTTAATGGTGATTTCTGTACAGCTGTGAAGGTTTGTCAATATACGGTTAAACACTATATCTGACAACATGACACTTCGCTGCTGAGGAATTTACATGTCTGTGACTAAGTGACTGAGGTTGTTCAATCTAAAGGCTGATTTAGTCCGTTTCTCCCCATCAGTTTCACATCTTTTTTGATTGAGTTCTGGCTCATAACCAATTAAGTATTCTTAAAAACCTGATGTGTTTTCTGATGATCGGATGGTGGTTATGTTTAACAATGGCTTTCTATTCTGTTTATGTAGGGGTGTTTACCAAGACTAACATCAATAATACTAAAGATCATATTTAGAGTTTAATATTGAGCCGTATTGATTGACGTGGCTGTAAAGATTAGGCCAATAATCCTGCACCCACCCATAGAGAATTATACTATTACAATGAGCTGAAACTGTAATTATTGTGATGTTATGGATGTTAATGATTTTGTAAGTATGAATAAAAAAAGTGTATCATTTGTAAAACTGTTGCTGCAAAACTTTTTTCTTGGTTAAAAGTTGAGTCAACTCAATAAAAGCTTTGCAGAAAGTTGCTTTACAGTGTTGAGTCAACTTTTTTTTTTTTTTTTTTTTACAGTGTAGCAGTTGCCATAGGTACAACAAATGTTTGGGGGGAAGCGCATTTATTTCGAACTGTAATCAAAACTGACGAGAACTATCTCCAACCAATCAATCAAGAACTTCAACAGACCATGGATTAAATGTATATAATCAATATATAGTCAGGATTCTGCCACTTCGGTCTTGTTAATTCTTGTTTTGATGGTCCTGTCTTGTCTATTATGTTGTGCCCTGCCCTGCTCAGCCCTGCTTCTCTTTGCCAGTCCAGTGAAGTTTGTTTTAATGTTTTAGTAGTGTTTTTCCCCCTCAGGTGATTTTTTTGTTAGATTTTTGTTTTATTTTTCTAATGAATAAAACGCATTTTAGTTCTGCGTTCTTCTCTTCCCCTGCCTGCAATACCCAGACACCTGGCCCTGCCGGCCCCAGACTGGCTCTTTACCCTGCCTGCACCACCCAGTCGCCTTGGCCCGCCAGCTCTAGCCCAGCTGCTTGCCCTGCCTGCACCAGCCAGATGTCTTGCCCTGCCGGCCCCAACCTGTCTCCTTGCCCTGCCTGCACCACTTAGACGCCTTGCCCTGCCAGCTCTAGCCTGGTTGCTTGCCCTATCTGGACCACCAAGACTTCTTTTTCAGTCGGCTCCCCACAGGCCTCCTGCCTTGCTGCCCCTGACCGATCCCCCCTAGATCATCCTCCTGCTCCTCCCTGGGGTGTTTCTCTGCCACCCTGGATGGTCCCTCCGGCTCCACCCTGGCCCCCTGCCCATTGAACCTGCCCTGGACTATCCCCCTCCATTCCCGCCCTGGACTGTCGCTCACCAACAGGCGTCCTTTCCCCACCAACAACCCTGGCACTTCAGATACAGTTGAAGTCAGAATTATTAGCCCCCCTTTGATTTTTATTTTTTTTTTCCTTTTTTAAATATTTCCTAAATTATGCTTAACACAGCGAGGGAATTTTCACAGTGTGTCTGATATTATTTTTTCTTCTGGTGAAAGTCTAATATGTTTTATTTTGGCTAGAAAAAAGGAGTTTTACATTTTTAAAAACCATTTTAAGGACAATATTATTAGCCCTTTTAAGCTATATTTTTGTTCATTAGTCCACAGAGCAAACCAGCATTATACAATAACTTGCCTAATTACCTTAACCTGCCTAGTTAACCTAATTAACCTGGTTTATCCTTTAAATGTCACTTTAAGCTGTATAGAAAAGTGAAAAGCTGTCTTAAAAATATCTAGTAAAATATTATTTACTGTCATCATGGCAAAGATAAAATAAATCAGATGTGAAAGATAAGTTATTAAAACTATTATGTTTAGAAATGTGTTGAAAAAAAACATTTCTCTCTGTTAAACAGAAATTGGGGGGAAAAAATAAATGGGGGCTAATACTTTAGGGGGGCTAATAATTCTGACTTCATCTGTATATAATTAAAATTTCCCATCCTATTCTGTTTGGTTCGTCTCAAATAAATTACACTATATTCAGCTTTAAATTAAATAAAAAATTTGCAGCAAATTATTTTTAATTTTTAAAGTGATTATTATTTGATATAATTATCAAAAGCATCACCACCATCAATTTTTAATTTCTAAAAAATTATGACAATTGTCACCATTTTATATCTCAGGTTGTTCAAAAGATACACAACTTTCTTCTGTGAAAGAAAAATGATATATTGAAGAAAATTGATATCAAACAGATTGTGACTATTGTCTTCCTATAGTGTCAAAAAAACTCCATCCAATGCTTTGAAAATAAGTAAATTAAGACTAAATTTAAACTTATTCCATATCCTATCCAAAAGTAAACATTTCAAAACCATCATATGTTGGTTGTAGATTAAAATAATGATTTCCTTCATAAAATATTCAACCACTTTTTCTTTTTTCTTCCCACTGGCTGCTCTCGCTCTCAATGTCAGTTTCATCAAAAGTCTAAAGATGCGCCAAACAGGAATAAAATTACAAAACAAATCAAGGTCAAGAAGTGGCGTATTAAGGATTGGGAAAGAAAGCAGATTCCCAGGCAGCGCTGCGAGTGCAGTTCTCTAAGCTGCGAGCCTCCGCTGGGAGACGTCTCTGAAGTGTCTACAGTCAAGGGGGCTATTAGTGAGATTATGTGGAGTGCAGTGTTTGATTTAATTAATCTGTTGGGAGAAATACCCGCGCAGATTTACTTACATCTGTTTTCCTAATGCTTCTTCGATGATCCCCTACGCATACCTAATTAAATGCATAAACATTCATGCGGACGTGGTCGTCGTATCCCGCTGATATGATGAAAACCGAGATGAGACGTCTTTGATCTGCGCTTTGTTTCTTTAAGCGTGTATTAACAATGTCTGTGTGTGCGAGCCGTGTTGGTGGTTTGCGAGTCAGCTGTCAGTGGTTTTGTTGAGTTTTGTGAAAGTGATATGTCGGCTTGAATGTTTATGACTTTAATTAGGCATTCAACAGGGAATGTTCACGTTATATAAAGTTGTGTGTGTGGAGATACGATTTAACATTACAACTAAAATGAATAACAATAATAATAATAATTATTATTATTATTATCATTATTATTATCATTATTATTATTATTATTATTATTATTATTATTATTATGTATTCATGGTAAAACAAGTCAACTACTTTTCTAAATGTCATGTTATCCCATTAGTTTACATTGGTTAATTCTACATGGTTAATTCTCGAATAATTGGTTAAAGTCTACATAACCCGGAAGCTACGACCATTTCTGAGTGAAACAAGATCTTAAATGAGAAAACAGTGCTAGTGGCTCTTTTTTTTTTTCTTTTTTTTTTTTTTTACTGCTGATTGTATGTGGTAAAGTAGGCATTTCATTCAAAAATATTGGGAAAAGGGTTTAGGGAGAGTTATTACAATGTAACAGACACCTCGTCCTCCTCAGCATTTCTGTTTGTTGTTAACACTAACTGTTGGGGGGGGGTGTGGATAAATATGTTAGCCACGCCCAATATGTCAGACAGATGTAATCTAAAACAAACAAGAAACGCATTTTCAGATTTCAATTTTAAATAAGAACAAAAAAAATATTCCTAATGACATGCAAAGATGAACACCACAAAGCTAGTAATGTGAGCTAACAAAATCAATATGGTTAGTTTTGAGTTTATGTGTACACAGATGTCTGAAATACTCTATTCTAATGGGTCATTCACAACATTCTAAGGTGGGCTATTCCTATATAACAACCACTAAATAACACCGGTACATCTGGGAACTTTGAATCGCCTTAATGATGTTAAGAAGCAGCTGATATGTTAAATAAAGCACAAGTTAATCCTTAAATATTTATCAACACAGGCACATTTTGAAAGCATACCTCTGTAAGCATTTTGGTAGAGCGTGAATAATGTAGCCAGAGCTGCATTTCGTCTTTAAAACAAACGCTACGAGGCGGTTTGACGCTGATGTTGGCTTCTGTTTCTTTTCACAATACTAGTTAACCGCTTATTTCCGTGTAGACAGCTTTTCAGCCCATTAGCTCGCCATGTATGCCGGTGGACTTGAGACACAGAGAGGAGCTGACCACAACTACTAGGTTCGAGTCCAGCGAAGAAAGGTTCCAGAACTTTACTTTTACAAACTAATTTCGAGAGGAGCACATGATATGATTGATTGCAGCTGGCCTCTCATCTATAATTACTAGTTAGCCAACCAGATTAATCCAAACTCACTATAAGTAGCCTGGCTAAAACTACCCCCTTATCTTCGTTTTCCAAAGAAACCCCCATCCACCTCATCTCCCCCTTCTCTCCTTTAACAGGGGGAGCTCTCAAGAACAACCTGATCTCGTACTCCCCTTACATGTTCAGAGCAAGCAGGAGCCCTGGGCTCAATTTTCTCCGAGCTCAGGGTTCTCTTCTGGGACAGCATGCCAAACCTGCTATTATTATAAAGCAATATCTAAGTGCAAACTCTTGAAAGCAGGTAAACAAAAACAGAAAACAAAAAATACAATAAACAATTAAATAACAGAGTGAGAACGTGGTAAGATGTAAAAACATGGTAAAAATCAGGCTTTTCTTTTTCTGCATTGCTTTTGAAAACACTGTCGGTTAAGTTTAGGGAAGAGGGTGGGCGGGGGATTGGTTAATCAGTCAGTCCGTCAGTCGACAGCGGACTTACGCGAGAACAGCAGGCAGGAATGGCATTCGCCAGATAAATTTGAGATCTGAAAAAGCATACACATCAGCCCTGGATTTGCAAAAACAAAACCTCCAAAGTATGTACCTCCTGGGTTCTATTTCACAATCTCCAGAAACGTATATTGGTGCATAGGGTGTAACGATATGCGTATTTGTATTAAGACTTTCGGACCGAACGATTCAGACTAATATTTAAAAAGATAAAAGAGATTGAGTGTACAAAATATAATGTTTTCAGTGTAACAACGCTCAACAAGACATCCAAAATGACTTTACAGGCAACATGCTGCCTTCCCCGCCCACCTCAAAACACTACTCCAGTCAGGCAAACGCTGCAAGTTAATGTAATCCTCCTATAACCAACAGCAGGTCTGGCGTTTGGGAGCACTTTGGTTTCGGTACATTCAAAGCTGTGGATATGAGTCAGGGCTCGATATTGTGACCGTTTTGGTCGCATCTGCGACCGTTTTGGTCGCATCTGCGACCGAAATTTTATCTATGCGAGTCAAAATATATTTTGTAGCATTTGTGCGATTGCATAAAACTGATGTCGTGCGACCAGTTTTCACAGCAATATGTTCACTCTGCGCAAAATTAGGAGGCATTCACACATTAATCTTCATACAAGGTCACACAAGCATCTTTGCACCTAAAAACGCCAAACGCAGCACTCAGGAGTGGTTTAAAAAACAGTTGACATGTCAACTTGCAGTAAACAAAGCCCGCAATGCTTGCCCCCACCTTCAGGCTCTTCTTGTTGGTCCACTGTGCTAGAACAGAATGCGAATGGATTGGTTAATCTCAGCTGTCAATCACAGAGAATGAAAACAACGACAGATTTAGTTTTAGAAACCTCCTAAAGTTACAAATAATGACATCTAATTAGAAATCATGTAATGAATGCCAATCCAGCATTTACATATTTCAAGAGTGGATAAAAGTCCTTCAGTGGTTAAAGTCTGCTATGAAAATGACTAAAGCTATTCACCGTAAAGCGGGTGGGACCGAGTTTTCAGGTAACAGTGTTTGCCTCATCTACACATTTTAAGCACGAGATGTTCTAACGTTATTTAATCGTTCATTTAATCATCACGATGCTGTCAATTGTGCAACTAATATCGTGTTCACCATCACTAAAAAGCATGCATTCACTAAGATAAAACTAATATTGCAGCTTATAAAAAGATCATTAATGCTATTAAGATGACGTATGCAAAAAATAAGTTATATGTCAATATCTTCAGTGCAAAATCAGACACCACCCGTGAGAACACAGCAGTTATTATTGTTAACTAATAATAGGGTCGGTAAATTTAAATCAGAGAAATTCTCTGGCTTTTTTCTTTTTTTGCTGTATCGAAAACATACCGAACTGTGACACCACTGTCATATCGAACCAAAATTTTTCTGAACCATTACACCCCTAATATATATATATATATATATATATATATATATATATATATATATATATATATATATATATATATATATATATATATATATATATATATATACATACATACATACATACATACATACATACATACATACATACATACATTTACATATATATATATACAAACACACACACATACAAACACACTTTTACAAGCCCCTGCACATAATTAAATGCATAAATATTCATGCAGACACGGTCGTCGTATCCCGCTGTTAACTATTTCGAGACGCCTTTGATTTACGCTTTGTTTCTTTAAGCATGAGCCGCACATATTAACAATGGCGATCAAATTAAGAAGCAGCTGTCAGTGGTTTACAGAGTTTTTCCAAAAGTGACATTTGGCCCTGGCTGAAAAGTCCTTGATATGCAAAACAGGGTGATCTAAAAAAAAAAAAAAAAAAAAAAAAGAAAAAAGCAGCCAGTGTGTTTATCAAAGTGAGCGTCGCTCCTGCATTTTGGCTCATTTGGAATCCGGGCACCGTCGCTGTATTTGTCCGGCGCTTTGATACATGCGTGCGCACACTTTCTTATCCCTCGGCTTAAGTCTTCAATTGGCACGGACAAGGACACTGTGACAATTTAAGGCCGGATCTGTATCCTCATGCCTCGCGCATTCATCCTGACCTATTCCAGCACATCTGCAGGGTTTAAGCTCCAGACTCAATTAATCAAGCTGTTAGATTTGATTGAATGGCTCCAAGTGAAAATTGTGATTTTATGGAAAGAGAGGAAGAAAAAATTAACTACACCATTTGAGGAGCACTCGTTAGTAGAGGTTTTGATATCAGCTCTTTGATATTTGTTTTTTGATATCTCTCTGATCCAGTTGAGCATAAGCTAATTAAGTCGCGTTAATGAGAGTTTGTACAGTTTGTTGATGTTAACAAATTAAACAGTATACTTAATTTATTCATGTTATACTTAAGTTTAGACATTTGTCTAAGTTTTAAGTTTTAAGGCTCAGTGATTAGTACTGTCGCCTCACAATAAGAAGGTCGCTGGTTTGAACATCGGCTGGGTCAGTTGGCATTTCTGTGAGGAGTTTGCATGTTCTCCCCGTTTTGGTGTGGGTTTTCTCTCGGAGCTATAACTGAAGACACAATTTGTATGTCAAAACACTAAGGAAAAAAACCTTTCTTAAAGAGTATCTTATTTAAAAAAATAAATAAATAAAAAATAAAAAGTTATTACCATTTTTGAGCCTTCACATAAAGTTTGATAGAGCACTTGGACCCCGTAGCCGCTTTAGATGACGTCACACCTAACAAGCAGATTATTTATTTATTTATTTATTTATTTGTGTATTTAATTATTATTATTATTATTATTAATAATAATAATAATAATAATAATAATAATAATATATATATATATATATATATATATATATATATATATATATATATATATATACATATATATATATATATATATATATATATATATATATATATATATATATATATATATATATATATATATATATATATATATATATATATATATATATATATATATATATATATATATATATATATATATATATATATATATATATATATATATATATACATACATATATAAAATATTAGTAATAATAATAAGGGTTATATATTAATATTATACTGACATTATAGTAATATTTAATTAATTATTATGTAATAAATGACTATATTATCATTATTTAAAAGCAAATTTTTCAAGTATTTATGTTTTTCATCTATATAAGACTGTTGTTTTGCAGAAAATATTATATAGTTATGGATTGTAACTATGAGTTATCACAATATAATAAAAAATATAATAAAATACATATGGCCTCTTGCAAAAATTAGATAGAAATAATGATTTTAACAATCAAAAGTACCGGCAAATATACAGTAGAACTAATACAGTGATTTAAACATTTAATTTTAAAACAGAAATACTAAAATGTCCAATAATATTAGTTTTATTAGCATTTTTCAGGTTTAATTATTTTTTATACTGTGCAAAATGCATTTGTACGCACTGCAAAATAGTCAAAAGTTTCAAATAGTCTTTTTTCCAACCAGAAAATGAGAGCCAGAACTCTCTGCTCTATAATATAGAAAAGTGCTGAAGGTTTTTTAGAGCCGTACGTCTCTATAATATCCTAAGTATCCTTGTAAGGTTATTTGCAGTGTAAATGATAGTGTACAGTAGTCAGAGAGGGCAGAACAGCTGGAGTCTGATGCCTCACTGAGTTCTGCCATTGTGGGGGTCAGATGAATCTCGCTCTGGGTTATGCTGATATTAATGCAGGATGAAGCTTTGGACTTCATGTAGGTTGTGTGACCTTGAGGATGATCATCTTTTATATTTCCTGAAATTTTATTCGCCTGTTCTTTGCGCTGAAACAAATACAACAAATTGTGTGTAGTGGATATTCCAAAGGGCATTTAATCCCATGGAGAACACTCAAATTTTGAATGGTTTAATTGTAACTTTTTAAATGTTTATTATTTTTGTAGACATTATAATTAGTAGTAATCAGACTACTGGGATCATCTCAAAAGTCAAATCTTCAGTGAAAGTGTCCTTTTGTTCCTAATTTAAAGGTGCAGTATGCAAGTTTTGACACCCAGTGAACAAAACACACGCAAGCGTAGGCTGCCAGATTGACGACCCCAACAGAAGTGAGCCTGACTATTGAGCCTAATGGATGATTTAAATTGTGTTCCAAATAAAAGCAATGGCACGCAATATAAGAATTATTTTCCCTATTAAAATTGTTTTTTGTTTTAACTAACACCTTAAATTAATGTATTAGAAACGGCTTCTATTTCTTGTCAGTCTTCTGTTGTTCAGCTGCAAGTCACCTCAACTACACTTATGTTCTTTAATGTTAAATACTAATAATGTGAGTTTGAATGCCATTTTACATGACGTATTGCCATACTAGTGGAAGCAGCAGCAGATTGTTCACCTCAGATCTTGAAAATAAACCATTTGAAATTGAACTTTAGAACTGTGACTCAGTGCAAGCCTACACACATCAGTGATTCAGCATGTACATTTAATAATGTCAGAGGTTTATTATGTATTAGTTAGATTATCCCCTTCAGACCTGAATTATGTTCCAAATTTCAGAAAAATGTGATGTCATGTGATGTCCATTGTAATTAACGCAGGGTCTGAAGGGGTTATAAACCTTACGCTGGAGTGCAGTAAGTGCACTATTCTGTGCTTCTGAATGGCTGTGTTTAAATTTCTGACATGTCGTCTGCTGCAAACAGCCCGTTGCTAATCACTGCAAATCTCATGACGTATAGCGCGTTGTTGGGACACGGGGTTAGAATGTAACCTGCTCAGCTAATGTTTGTTCATATTATTATTATACACCTCATGTGGAACTCGAATCTGCGTCTCATTTCGGAGGCTGTTACTGTCCACCGGAGGTCGCATTTCGGTCTCGGATGCTTTAAGAGCCTTCATGCCTGAATGAAATACACTGTTTTTCACAAAGGCAACCAGGAGTGCTGAAATATAATTGGCTTAACTGGCAGTGGGCGGGTTAAATGACCAAAACAAAGACAGCCGCTCTGTCACATATCGCACATTTTCAAAGCAGAATATCTGACTTGAGCATTTTTTCAGATAAACAAGAACGTTCAGCATGTTAGCATGTTTCCTAAAAATCTGCAAACCTATTATGTTTTTTTTTATGCTTTAGAAGAGTCAAAAACTTACATACAACACCTTTAATATCACTGATGACTTTTAGCATTATTAGGATGGAAATAGGTTTCCAATTGACATTTTAGTTTTAGAAGTATTATGAAAGGATGTCTGTGGACTTTATAAACTGCATGAAACAAACTGTAAACTTCACTGTTTGTTAATTAACAGGTTTCTGTATTTCATTTAATAGTTTGAAACAATATATTGTATAAAAATAATATATTGAGATTTAAACCCATAAAATACCAGACGTGCTGGCTTGATTACCAGTTTTTTGTTCAGTAATTTGCTATACCAATGCAGGATTGTTAAGCCGCCTTTCCACAGCACACGATATTTGGACATGACTGTCAGAACACGCCCCCTTGTGGCAGTCGCACTGAATTTTCAGTTCTGACGTGCACCATGGGAGAAAAGCTGTTCTCACAGTGTCCGAAATAAACGAGGGCAAAAGCAAGAGCCTTTATTCTCTGTACGTTCACAGTGGTTGAATAAATGAATGAATGAATACTAGAAACTCATAGGCCGCTAAAAATATTGAAGGGGATGTGGAGACGACACTAAAAAAGTATATTTTTATTACTTTATTATTTACATTTTTGAACAGAATGTTTATTAATATAGACTTTTGCTGATTCAAAAAATAACCCCTTCAGACCCTGCGTCCATTACAATGGACATCCCATGACATCCCATTTATCTGAAATTTGGAACATAATTCAGGCCTGAAGTGGATAAACAATAAAACTAGTATTTCCTATCTCGCGCGCATGGACCTGCTTGTACAACACTGGAATACATCACATCCGGTCGGCTGTTCGCATACGGTCTAGTCGCAGGAGTTCAACTATTTCAACGGATCCGCAGCTCAAATCGGATTTAAATTGTCCGCATACGAATAAGATCGGAACTCTACAAAGCTCCTGGACTACTCCCCATTGGACTTCCGGTCTGCCGCTTGTCGTGTGCAGTGGAAAGGAGGCTTTAGATTGGTTGATTGACTGATTGATTGATTTTTTGAACAAAGGTTTTTAATCTTAAAAGATAATTAATATGTTCAAGTGACACACATAACACAAAATATAGTTGTAAAAAAACCCAACACCAGTCTATTCTTTGACTTGATGTTTGTCTGATCATTTGCACTGCTACTACAGTGCACAATAGATTCTTCACTTGAGTTTATTTTCTGTTACATCAGATTAGATTCCTGAAGTACTTGAACCACTACCAACTTTTTTTGGCCTGATTTTCAATAACCAACAAAAAAAAAATAAAAATCAGAGTGTGAAACTACAGTAATATTTAATTTGATGAAGGTCAAAATGAACAGAAGCATTTTGAAAAACATTGTATTCCACAGCAGGTTAGATTTTCTCTGAGGACTCCTCAGTTAAGCTATGAACTTTTTTATAGAGATTGAGGAAGAAAAAGCACAGACTAAAGAGATCTCATTTGTGATTTTTCTGCCCCGTCTTTCAAAGACTCCATGATTCGCTTCAGTCTGAACCTGCAGACGGCCATAGAAGTGAACTGTCAGGATGACGACTGTCACATTGTGGAGTGATGTCGGACAGAGATAAGTAGCGTGAGATTTGAGACACCATTCAGACTCGTGTTTGGCTTCATTAAGTTGTTATCCATCAGGGCAGAGCAGAAAGACATGCTGCGGGCTGCCCATTTTGCCAAAAAAAAAAAACAAGACAGAGTTAACGCACAGCCATTGAAGAAGATTTTTATTCTTAAAACACGCAGTTTAACCAAGGTGTCTTGAGAAAACTGTGGTATTTGTGTAAGACTAGTGGCCTGCAGAGAAATGTGTAAGGAAAATTACAGAAAAAGAAAGTTATGAGGAGCTTGCCAGAGAATTATCGTATATTTAAAATACCCAATATGAAGCTACATCTGTGAAAGGCTTTCAGGAGAGTGAGTGACACATGACCGAATTATTGTAGCATCATGTAAACACTTACAAGTTGAATTCCTTATTTATAAAGGAATTATAATGATTTGTTTCGTTATGTCATCTTCATTTACAAGCAGCTACTGGATATTTCTGTTTATTCGCATCCAGTCCCTTTGTTCCTCTTGGTGGCATAGTTGCAAACTGCTGTTACACTTGAAAATATTTTGCGAATCCGTTTGTCGAATGGTGGCTTCACATGCGGTGGTAGTGGTCACTTTGAACTGTCACTTACTGTATATCTATAGAGAGATAAACATACACTCACAGGCCACTTTATAAGGTACATCTTACTTGTAACGAGTGGTTATTTGGAGTTACTGTTTCCTTTCTATCAGCTTGAACAATTCTCTGTAAACCCTAGAGATGGTTGTGCATGAAAATTTCAGTAGATCAGCAGTTTCTGAAATACTCAAAACAGCCCGTCTGCCACCAACAACCATGCCAAGTTCAAAGTCACTTAAATCATCTTTCTTTCCCATTCTGATGCTCGGTTTAAATTGCAGCAGACCGTCTTGACCATGTCTACATGCCTAAATGCGTTAAAAATTTGCATTAAGGAGCAGTTGGACAGGTTTACCTAATAAAGTGGCCAGTGAGTGTTTATATAGACTTTTGAAGACAATGTCGAGAACACAATGAGAAGCGTAACTCTAAGCACTTGTACATTCAACATATACTAGACCCAAAGGGACACATGCTCAGATGGTCAACAAGATGTGAAGACATGAAGGTGGGGGAGAAAAAATAACTGATTGTTTAGATTGCTCTGAGGGAAGACTTCAGATTGTCAAATCACTTATTGAATTCAGACTATCTTCAATAAAATCTGTCTCCTGGTATTGAAAACCACCAGACTGAGCTTGATTAATTAATGGAACACCCGGACCACCACACCATCCCTCAAAGTAGAGTTGTCCACATTGTTTTACTCTTTCGCCTACATTTCGGAGAATATCACAATTACCAAAGCCCCATCAGCAACCCAAAATGATTCAGACAGCGAGGATAAACCAGAGCCAGGAAGGCTTGGAAAACAGCAGGCCTGAAATTGGGTGGCAGAGACACTGCCCTTGGGGTAAAAATCTGTCGCGCGTAGCCTTTCCCTGACACTGCTTTCCTGGCAGTCTGAACAGGCTGAACATTAGATGGTTTTGAACTCCAGCCTGCTAATGTATTTCATCAGGTTAGTGAGGGAAAGAAAAGTAAATCTTGAAGCACTGCAATGTGTGAAATGCAGAAAATGTGGACTGAATTGTGATCCACAAAACCAGTAATAGCCATAAATAGTCAAAATAATTATCTTTTTTATGTGACAAAAGTCAGAATTATCAGCCCTCCTCAATCATTAGCCCCCCTGTATATTTTTCCCCAATTTTCTGGAAATCGAAATAAGATTTTCTCAACACATTTCTAAACATAATAGTTTAAATAACTAATTTCTAATATTATACTATATCTAATACTAATTATTTCTAATAATGATTTATCTTTGCCAAGATCACAGTACATAATATTTTACTAGATACTATGTATCTTAATTTGCTGTTTAAAGGCTTAACTATAGGTAAATAGGTTAACTAGACAAGCTTCATCGGGAAAGAGAGGAGTCTGAGCTCAGGTATGTCTCGAGAGCTCCCGTGAAATTGTTTGTTTGGTCTATTTCTTGATCATTAGCGGTTGCCACGGCGGAATGAATCTAGAAAAGAGGGGGAGTAGGGGTGGATTATTCAAGACGAAGATGACGAAGGTAAAAAAGCTGGTTGTTTATGTATGTTTGGATTCGCCTGGTAAATCATATGATAGCAAATGCAGGACTAGCCGTGGTCAATCATAAGCACGTGATCCGCTCAAAATTAGTTTATAAATAAACGTCAGTTATAGACTTTTTTTTTTTTTTTGCTTTCTGCAGAAGAAAAATATTATACAAACTACTGTGAAATATTCCTTGCTCTGTTAAACATCATTAGCAAATTATTTGAAAAAGGAAAAAAAACGTATAAGAGGGCTGATAATTCTGACTTCAACTGTTGGTAAAGATCATGTTCCATGAAGACATTTATTACATTTCCTACTGTAAATATACCAAATCTTTAATTTTTGATTAGTAATGTGCATTAAGCACTTTCTTTAGACAACCTTAAACTCGTTTTTTTTTTTTTTTTTTTTTTCACCTTTAGATTCCAGATTTTCATCTAGTTGTATTTCAGAAAAAATTTGTCTAATCCTAACAAAATATACTATAAAAAAGACACTTATTACCGGTTTTGTATTCCAGGATCACAATTGTGCAATCCAGTAAATAAAACAGAATTACCTGTATGAAATCCGACTAATTTGAGATGATCAAATGAATCAAAGAAGTGCTTTACATCATGAATATTAAACACCAAAAATGAGTCTGATGTTTATAATTAATAATAAAAATATATATAATAATAATAATAATAATAATAATAATAATAATAATAACAGTTAATACAAAAACAACAACAACAACAACAACGACTAATACTGCTACTATTACTACTAATAATACTAATAATAATAATAACAACAACAACAACCATAATAGTTTTTTTATATCGGTATTATTATTACTATTATTATTATTATTAATAATAATAATAATAATAATAATAATAAATATTATTATTATTATTATCATTGTTTTTGTTGTTGTTTTTGAATGTCATTCTCTTTTTTAAGTCATTGTTCTTATAATATTGTATAAAAAAATAATATTAACAGCAACATTCATTAATTCTAAAATTAAATAATGCTATTATTATTATTACTATTATTATTAAAACTACTGCTACTGCTACTACTACTACTAATGATAATAATAATAATAATAATAATAATAATAATAATAATAATAACTATTATTTTGTTGTTATTATTATAATTATTATTATTAATAATAAAAAATACTATTCTTATTATTATTGTTGTTGTTGCCATTATTATAAAGTACAATAATCCCCTTTTAACTGTATTTCTCCTGTTTAATTATAAACATTTAATATAGTTTTTAACAAAAGAGCATAAGTAAAAAGTACTCTGTATGAATGCAATTCTAAATATAAGTTAAGTTTCACAAAATAAATTAACACAAAGAAAAAAAATCTATAAAATGGGAGAAAAAAAAGGTGTTTTGGCAAAAGTAAAATGTGTTTCAGATGGCTAGACAAAGCTGCTGCATTCCCCACTAGATTCACCCCCTAGTGCAACAATTCTCTTTGTTACATCAGATTAGATTCCAGAAGTACACACTGTTTTTGGACCAGTTGTCAAAAAGATCAAACACGATACGGTGTAATAACAACATATGCACACATCAGACAGAGAAACCTCAGTAATACTATGCAATGAAGAAGCTTCAGTAATAGTATGCGATGAAGGTCATGAATAGAAGTGCTTTGGAAAAAAATATATATTATATTTTCTCCAAGGACCTCAGAGTTATGATCTGAATTTTATACCGATGCTGAAAAACAGATTAGAGATCTCATTGTATATTAATAAATTGTAAAATATCATTTGATTAAGTGCAAAAAAAGACAGGATGGTGGCTCAATGGTTAGCACTGTCGCAGCAAGAACGCTGTTGGTTCGAGTGCCGACTGGGCTTGGCATTTCTGTAAGGAGTTTGCATATTCTCCCCGCGTTGGGGTGGTTTTGCTCCGGGTGCTCTGGTTTCCCACACAATCCAAAGCTGGGATAGTTGGCAGTTCATTCCACTGTGTCAACCCCTGATAAATAAGGCACTAAGCCGAAGGAAAATGAATGAATGAATAAATTCAAACGGAAACATGGGGATGTGTGGCGAGATGAACTTTTTATTTTGCTTGCATAGAAAATCCTACTCCGTAAATATGAGAGTGTGTTTTTATCTAAGTGCTGTGGTTACAAGCATCATATAGCAGATCTTAAAAGCATAATAAACTATGCACGCCTCCCTACGGCATTCCCTGTGAAGATTAGACATGTTTGTACTTGCAAAAGCTGGTAAACAAATTTGGCCATGGATCTAATTTCCAATGCATATATTCAGCTTGCGAACATACACATTGAGCAGTCATTATGTCATAATGGTATGCCTATGCATTATTATATTATAATCATGCTCTTAGATTAAGACATTTCTTCAGCCAGACTGCATGCTGATTTTTCATTTGTGCGTGCTCCGTTCATTCCGTCCTACAAACTGAATTTTTAAGTTTGTTGTACACCGGGTTTACAGCTAAATGGGCTTGCAAAGAGATTACAGCCACTGCACCTTCCTCTCTGTTGTGTAAACAGAAAATTCCACAAAAGTGTGTCTCGGCCCCTCGGGCGTTCGCAATTCACATCTACTATTCATCACCGGATAGATAAGAACGGGCAGATTGTGCTTGTTTCACAATATCAACACCGACAACCTATTTTTATACCGGTTCGCAATGCATTTATAATATGTGCAATCTTTAGTTTTAGAATTTCTAAAACACACAAACACACACACACACACACATATTTGTAGATGTTTTTAAAGGTGCCATAATGAAAATCAAGACATAGTTAGGCATAGATAAATAGTAAGTGTTTAGTGTCTCAAACAGTGTCTCTAAATCCTGGTGACAAACAGGCCAACAAGAACAAAATGCAGACCACTAGGTATCATTAATATGGGTTGTTGCTAGATCAGATATGGGTGGTTAACTAAAATTATTTATATTATTAATTAAATTTCCCAGTAATTGTATTTTATTAACGTCAACCCCTTCCCTAACCCTAAACTGAACCATTACAGTAATGTGAAAACAGTAGCTGTACTGTGTATTATTTTATTTATTAAATTACCCAATAAATTGTTTTTTTTACAGTGTACCGCAACCCCGACCCTAAACCCAACCCTCACAGTACTGTAAAAGTATGAATTATTGTTATACAGTGCCACAAAAATGATGCTATATTGATGTGCGTATCCACAGCAGTATCCTATTTAGACTTTACCATTAATATGCACACTCCAGGCAGCTTTTGCAACGTTTCCTAAAGAGATTACACCAATATTTTTTTCTCCTATATTATATCAAAGTTTATCTAAACTTGTAATAAACTAATTTTGATGGACTTTTATTTTGAAAACAGAACTGTATTTTCAGTTTCGTGAAACGGATGTCCATCTGCTTACAGCTTATTAGAATGCAAAATGCAGGATATACAGATTCAGAATGTATTCAGTGAAACCCCAGAGGCATAATGTCAGTTTAAATGTATTTTTGTTAGTTTAACATGTATATTGTAACATCCAAATATGGTCAAAACTGACAGTATTGTATTAGGGGCAATTTCTAAGGATAGAAATGGACCTTAAACGAGTTTCTGGAGATTTCCTGCACTAATATAAGCTACATGCTTTCTAGTTAGACACCAGATAACAATTTAACATGGTATCAATGCATTTTATGGCACCTTTTAAGCATTCAATGCCTTGTGGACTAAGGACTTTGCCTCAAGGAATTGGCTGTTCTTGAAAAACAGATTTGTTGTTTTAGATTATTCATTGCACATACTGTATAGCTCAAAAGCATACAAATCTCTGATGTGTAATTATCAAATTATGAGACGCATCTGTTTTAAAATGTTTAAATGAAGTGAAAGTTCACCCTCGGGCCGTTTCATATGCGTTTGCACGTGTATGTGTGAATTGGACATGGGTCTGAATGGTGCGTGCGGAGTGCAATGTCTGCTCGCTCCCTGCAAAGCCTTCGAAATGAACTCAAGAAGCTGATGCAATTATTAATTTATATTTTAGGTTTATATCACAGACAGTGATGTGTAAGCTGGGTATTTTGGTGTGTTTTTGCTTGTGGATTGGGAATGGCTTGTGTTGTGGTGTTAGGAAACCGGGTTTGATCTGTGCAGACAATAAAAAAAAAAAAGAAAATTTTTCGAGAATCAGAACATTTCAGCTTTCTTCCCATCCTTTTATGTGTAAATCATTCAAGAGAGGATCTATAAAAGTGGGTGAAAGCATCCCATAACACTCCCATTCATCTCAGAGGACGTTGCTTGGCTGGTGCAAGACTTCTGGAAGTCTCATTTGAATATGTGACATGTAAATGTTGATATTTTTATTAAAGCTGCATTAAATGGAAGATGGAATAGTAGGGATGTAACGGTATCAGAATTTCACGGTACGGTAATACCTCGGTATGAATGTCACGGTACGGTATTTATTGAATCATTTACAGGAAAAAACAAAACTTATGAAAATACTCCAAAAAAAGTGCCAAAAGTGTCAATGACATACAAATTAGTCATCTATCTGTAAGCTTTGAAACAGGAACTTCAATTTTAATAACAAAAAAATATTAAACCATGTAAAAAAATAAAGTTTCAATTTAGTATTGTTGAAAACTCATCACATTCAACATTTAATCACTCATTCACTTAGAGATGGGTTTAAAGGAAAATTATCATATATATATAATCTGGTAAAAGCTGGTATCTCTGGGTATTTACAATGTCCCCTGCAACAGAAAAAAACCCTCTCATTTGGGACTGAGGTTTCTGGGACAAGAGAGATATGACTTGGCCCAGGTTGACAGCAGTGGGTAACGTTGTGCATTGTCTTTCCCCCACTTGAGAGGACAAGCCATGAGTGAGATAGAGATCTCATGTCTGCATCAATCTGAACAGTGTGCTGTGTTTCTGCCGTCCCCATGACTGATTATTAGTCGTATTCCCCAACTTGCAGGCACGTGCACACACAGGGCTCAACCTGTGCAGTGCACATGCCCTTTTTAGTCTTGGATAGAAAGTTCCCTTCCAAAATGATCAAAAGTGCCCCTGTGACGCGACATACCCTCCGTCCCCACTTTACAGTACGCACGCGACAACACAGCTGATCAGAACGCGCGCGACAACACAGCTGATAAGAACTCGCGCGACAACACCACTATTCAGTACGCGCGCGGCGACAACACCCGCTTTAGGGTTTTCCAGCTCTTTTTCATCCCTGCTTCTAGCAGCACACTCCATTTCCGCATTACTGAATCTGTAGCGACAACAGACCGCAAGGGATTATGGCCAAGCCTGGGCTGATGGGAATTGTAGTTTCCGGTACCTCCCGTTCGCTTCATTCGCCTGAGCAAATTTTCTCAGAAGACCTATAGTTTTACCGAGTCATGCGACTACGGTAATATCGAAAAAAATTAATATTGCGGTATGACGGTATTTACAATACCGTTACATCCCTATGGAATAGTCTTCATAAGTGTGATTTACACAGTGGAAATCAAATCAAAATTAGAGAACAGACTACAGTTTCTTGTAGTAAAAAAGCAATTTTAAGCATAGTTTATGAGTTACATTTTCTTATTCTAAAGAAAGTATTTTTAAAATATTTTTTAAAACAATACTGATTAAAATTAAAGAATACTTTAAGATCTCTCCTAGTTATTGGTGTTAATTCCCTAATTGTCTGACTGTCCCTGTTTAAGTGGAAGATAAAAAGTGAAATGGTTTCTTAAAAGTGAAAAACGTTCTTACCAGCAGTTATCAGGGGATAACAATGCACTGGATGCAGCAACTGACCAATCAGGATCAAGTATTCCACAGCGATCTGTAACAACAAATATTAGACAATCACAATTGAGCACAAATGCAATTGTACACACAAACACTGAAGCTCAACCGCTCTGTCGTTGGGGGCAAGTAATATTGTGCATTGCTAAGTCATTCATATTATACCACAGAGCGGTTGAACACTTGATTCTGATTGGCTGATTAGCATTCTAACAGGTCATTCACACATAAAATGTTTTTTCCATTCTAATGAATACATTTCCATATTTATTTCTATGTAAACATGCTAAATGAACGTATGTCACTTTTACACTAGCAAGTCACATTTTTTGAAGCACCTCGCACACATCGACCGTGTATTTAAAAAGGCCTTTAGAAAGTTGAGAAATTCCCACCTTTTGCAACAAGCAACAGCGCTGAAGTGGCATCAATGGACCCACAATTCAGTTCGACAGCGCTTATTGTCACCCATTCAAAGTGAATGAGAAGTGTTGATGCTGATGCCCGGTGTGAATCGGGTGTTGCACACAGTGCTACTCATTGATGTCAGTTTCTAAGCAGTGGACCAATCAGAAAAACCTGGTGTTACGAATAAAATAAAAATAAAAAAAACGCATTGCGAGCTTCTGTTTATTGAAACAAGTTGGCATAACAACTGTTTTATTTAATGTTTACAATGAGGAGGGAGGCTTTTTACAAAGCTCCTCCTGAGTGCTACATCTTGCGTTTTTAAATGCAAAGATGTGTTCTATTATCAGTGTTTCTCAAACATGTTCCTGGAGGACAACCAGTGCTCCACATTTTTAATGTCTCCGTAACCAAACACACCTGATTCAGATCACCTGCTCATTAGCCGAGACTGAAAAACCTGAAATGGGTGTGACAGACAAATGAGACATCCAAAACATTCAGTGTTGGTGGTCCTCCAGGAACGGGATTGAGAAACATTGTTCTATGAGAATGGCCCCTTTATTATTATAGTGCAGTTATTTTCAGGAAACTATCTTAAGTAGTTTCAGGCAGCTTTTGACCACATTACATGTTCCATATGTAACATAACTATGTTCAGTCGTTTCAGTTATTACAGAGCCTACAACAGTCAAAAACCAAAGCAAAACAAAAGGATTTGGATGATTTGTGTAATGTTGGATTCATACCAAACACATAATTAAGTATCTGTGCCAGTAAATTATTTACAAAGTCAATTCAAAAGTGTAAATAAAAGCCAAAGTATTGTTGTTTAGAGCAAATGATGTGGAATGTGGAATGCATTTGTAACAAAAGCATTGATTTTCATTCAATCATGTCGACCCAAATCATTGGACTCAAGCAAAAAAATTCAGATGAGGGGGAAAAACATTCGGTGAGTAAACTAGAGCATGTGACGTAGTGCTCCAAGTCTGGTGTGAACCAAGCAGAAGAAGAATCTAGTACTACACACAAGATCAGTATGAGAACAAACACCTGACTAATGTCTTTAAAGGGCCATGAAACCTCCCTCTTTCGGTTCTAGTCTACTTCAGAATGTAAAAAAATGCTTCGAGATGTGAAACGCTGCAAGCAAAGGGGGAAGTGGGCATGGCTGGCAGACCAGGGGAAAAAGGAGGAAGTGAACAACTGTTGTCAGTAGGCTCACAAAATGAGACACAAATCGTGAGGAGACTCAAGATTTTATAGTTTATGAAGTTAAAATGCAAAGAAATAAACCGTAATTTAATGCCCTGCAACATCTGCTATTCGTAATGTCATATACACATAACCACAATTTGTTATATCTTCATAAAGATAATCCTGTTAATATGAACACTATACATGAGAAGGACTTCTCTCTTTCTCAATCCCTTGAATGCAGACACAGTGGATATAGCATTAGATTTCATCTATTTCAAACATTAGCCCTGCCGGTAATCTGCAGGAATTTAAACATGGGCGAACACAGCAGCATGGGTTTAGGGGATGTGTCTGAATGGTAATTAACTCAACTGATAAAAGAAAGTCTGCAATTCTCCAATTCGCGTAGAAGCTCTCCCGACAAAACTGCTTGCTGCAAACCAACAACTTTGCTGTATCGGCCCTGATAGTATCGCAGGGAAAAGCATGCAACAAACCAAACCCTTCATGAACGGCTAAATACTGCGTGCCATGCGCAGACACGGTCTCACAGCTAGGCAGGTCTGCCTTGCCTCCAGAAAGCATGCGCTCTCATGAATATTTAAAAAGGAGTGTCTTCTCATAGAATAAGTAAACTCTGCTATGAATAATGATGAGAAACAGACACGTCATCACTCTACTAGCAGATGCTCGCTACGACACCGATTTTGACCTCGCCCCGAAAATGATTTTAATCCCGGAAGATGAAACTAGCTGACAAAAGCTCAAAACTATCCAGTTTACCCCACAATTAAAGCTGACAGGTGCTAACATTGTCTTAAATGATGCTCAACACACACAAATCTGTAAAAATAAAAAAATAATAAAAATCCTGGGTGTCTTGAACCTTTAAATACTGACTAAAATCTTAATAATGACAAATACTTCAAATCCGAAGAGTGTATTTAAGTGTAGTAACCATAGTATAAGCAGAGTAATTGTCTCTCGTACACTGAATTACTAGAAAACATACTATTTTGCTTTACTTTTATAATAATTCTAACACAATTACTTCATGTTGTATCAACACCAGTCGATTAAGCAACTTTCTTTTTGTTTGTTTTTTTACAAAGTTAAGAGTACTGAACATTAAACAATCGACTCAAATTTACCAAGAATTGCGTTGTTTCAGCTCAGTTTAAATTAGTTTAATTAGTTAACAAGCTGCAAAATTAGTTAACAAGCTGCAAAAATGTCTTGAGTGTAAATACTTCACGGTCCCACCCCCAAATAAGGATTATTTTTACTTGCAATACAATTAAATTATTTTTTTTATTGCAATACAATATTATATTAATAAATACAATTTTAAATATTATAATAATATTTAAAATGCTTGTACTATTTAAACAATACACAACCCCTCTCTCCTGAGGCACCTTTTAAGCTTATTTTTTGTAGTTGAATTAATCCAGGATATGTATATATTTTCCCCCATATAGCAGAAGTATGAGTTTAACCTGAGGCTGGACGCAGATGCTTAGTTCACATGGATTTTCCTCAGATGGGATGGTGGGTTGTGTTCTGGCTGTGGTCCCTGGCTTCTCGTGCACATGGTTTCTGTCGGTCACGTGATGCATGTCTGTTCTGCACTCATAGGAATGACGCAAACAACCGTCTCCTGTGTCTAGAGATGCTTTCTGATGTTTTTGAGTAGCAGTCTGCACGCTTGGCTGTTGGTACTTTGACTGAATGTCAATTGTAATCTTCAACTTCAGCTGTTGAGATGATTGCTGGAAGAAAATAGAGTAAAATGAACATATTATTATTATTTTTATTATTATTATTATTGTTATTATTATTTTTATTATTATTATTATTAGTTTTATTATTATTATTATTATTATTATTATTATTATTATTATTATTATTATTATTATTAAATAGCTATTGTAAATATGTGTTTTTGTGTGTGTTTTTGTGTGTGTTTGTGTGCAAAAGAGAAAAAGAAGCATCCTTACAGCAAGATACATTTATTCAAGCAAAACGGTATGCATGGTTTGAAGCTTATAGGGTATAATAAGATTTTGTGTCTCCATTTGGGAAGCAGTTTTTTACTTGCAGAAGTCTTAAAGATGTGTTTGTGTAAGAATTTCAACAAGTTAGCTCATGAAATGCATCAGCAAAATTGAACATTGAACTTTTTGCATCATTTATCTGTTCATTTGTTGAATTATTGTAGTGATATTACTATTCTATTGTCATTTTTGTTGTAATTTTAAAGTCTTGGTAACTTTGTTTTCTCATTTTATAACGATCTTTTTTATTTACTACAACACATTGCATTTAGTTTTTTTTGTTTGACTTTTGATGTTTATTTAATACATTAAACAATATAAAATGGTAAGTAGCTGAAATTAGGGCTGTACGATATTGGAAAGATCTGATATTCATTCATTTTCTTTTCGGCTTAGTCATTTTAAATCTGATAATGCAATATTTTATTTTTCTGCAAGAAATAGTGTGATATTCATATAATTTCACAAGATTTCACAGGGTTTTCTACTGTTTTCAGGTACAGCAATTGAATAATCACAATGCAAAAATAGTTCTCACTTTTTTAAATTCTTAGATCAAGTAAAAATATTGTTTTGTTTTGTAGGAGCAAATTTATTTTTTATTATAATTTATTTTTTATTATAATTAGCTGCCTATTGGTTAAGCAAAATCATTTTAATTTCGCTTTGAAATGTGGATATTTGGACTAGAAACAAGACTTATAAACATTTTTTACCACTTTATTAGGTTCACCTGTCCAAATGCTCATTAACGCAAATTTCAAATCAGCCAATCACATGGCAGCAACTTAATGCATTTAGGCAAGTAGACATAAGACGATCTGCTGCAGGTCAAACAGAGCATCAGAATGGAGAAGACAGGTGATTTAAGTGACTTTGAATGCGGCATGGTTGTTGGTGCCAGACGGGTTGGTCTGAGTATTTCAGAAACTGTTAATCTACTGGTATTTTCACACACAATCATCTCTAGGGTTTACAGAGAATGGTCTGAAAAAGAGAAAATATGCAGTGAGCGGCAGTTCTGTGAGCACAAATGCCTTGATGATGTCAGAGGTCAGAAGAGAATGACCAGACTGGTTAGAGGCAACAGTAACTCAAATAACTGCTTGTTACAACCGAGTCCTGCAGAAGAGCATCTCTGAACGCACAGCATGTCCAACCTTGAGACGGGTGGTCTACAGCAGCAGAAGTGCCACTCCTGTCAGCTAAGAACAGGAAACTGAGGCTGAAATTTGCACAGGCTCATCAAAATTGGACAACAGAAGACTGAAAAAATGAGTCTCGATTTCTGAATTTGGTGTCAACAGCATGAAAGCATGGATCCATGCTGCCTTCTGTCAACGGTTCAGGCTGATGATGGTGGTGTATTGGAGTGGGGTATATGTTCTTGGCACACTTTGGGCCCATCAGTACCAACTGAGCATTGTGTCAACACTACAGCCTACCTGAGTATTGTTGCTGATCATGTCCATTCAGTTAAGACCACAGTGTACCCATCTTCTGATGGCTACTTCCAGCAAAATAACGCACCATATCATAAAGCGTGAATCATCTCAGACTGGTTTCATGAACATGACAGTGAGTTAACTGTACTCAAATGGCCTCCACAGTCACCAGAACTCAAAACAATAGAGCATCTTTGAGATGTTGAGATTCGCAACATGGATGTGCAGCCGACAAGTCTACTACGTGATGCTATCATGTCAATATAGACCAAAATCTCTGAGGAATATTTCCAGTACCTTGTTGAATATATGCCACGAAGGATTAAGGCAGTTCTAAAGGCAAAAGGGGGTCCAACCCAGTACTAGTAAGGTGTACCTAATAAAGTACCAGTGAGTGTAATATAATAAGATAATATACCCTGTTAACATGCATTTGAACATGTAGGGCTCTATTTTGACGGTCCATGTGCAGAGCGCAAAACGCCGGGCGCAAACGCTTTCAGGGTGTGTTAGAACGCATTTTTGCTAATTTACGGACGGGAAAATTCGCTTTGCGCCAAGGCGCATGGTCTAAAAGGGTTGAGTTTATTTTCTTAATGAGTTATAGGTGTGTTTTGAGAATAAACCAATTAGAGTCTCATCTCCCGTTCCCTTTAAGAGCCAGCTGCGTCGCGCCAAGAGCGCATTCGCTATTTACAGGATGTAAAGTAAGTCTAAAAAATGACATGCCCCATATGGTCTAAAACTTGACTGGTGGGCAAATCTAAGCCTGTTTTTAATAAAACAAATATAAATATGGATATATTAAATAATACTGCTAATAATAATAACATTATACAAAAGCAAATTGTTATGAATGAACTGAAAAAGCCTCCCGAGATGAAGAAGACATAAAAGCAGTGATTTTTCATATTTATGTAGGCTAGAAAATAATATGTTTTGTAATATTTTAATCCTTTATATTTATATCCTATATCTATTCTTATTATATCCTATACATATCCTTAATATTTAAATGTTTTCATATGTAAAGATATTTGCCTATTGTTCTCTTGTGCGTATTAAGCAGTGTGTAAGCGAGGCACAACTCTGCGCTGGAGTTTAGACCGGGTTAGTTTTGGTCTAATGAAAAATCTATTATAGTTTCTCAAAATAGCAACGCACCAGCGGTCCACCTCAGAACGCCTTCCTTTTAAGACCAGAACGCCTATGGGCGCACAAATGAGCGCTAATGCATTTGCTATTTAAACAGCGTAGCGCAATGCCTCAAAATGACTCTTGCGCCAAGCTGAAACTACCAAAAGACTATTGCGCCGCGTCTTGCGCCACACTGCGCCGGGTGTATGATAGGGACCGTAATGTTTTAATTGTGACATCCTATTACATTGGTAATTTCAGATTTAAAGCTTTAAACATTAGCAAGTGTACTACATGATATTTCATGTTATCCCTTGCATTAACTTTTCAACTTGGTGGCAATCTTTTTATGAAGACTTTATTTAAATATGTGGAAATAAATTGTAAGAGAGAACTTGTTTTGAATGGTTTTTCTCTTAGCAAACAATTCTGAGATTTAGCTTTTCAAAAAAATCTGTAACGTTTAAAGGGTTTTAAATACTTCCACTGAAAAGAAATGACTGTAAAACACTGATTAACGGATGCTGTTTTGCAGTGTTCAAGGTCGAAGGCTCCTCTCGCGGACCCACAGAGCTCTGCTGGACTATTTGCAGAGGGCATATTTTTGGCCTTGCGAATAACCTCTGATTCTTTCATCTCTGCATAACTCCAGCTGCATTTTCTCTCTTTCTTCTCCAGTGTTTCTATTTAGTGCTCTAGGGGAGCGCGCATGTGTGTGTGTGTGTTGTGTGTGTGTGTGTGTGTGTGTGTGTGTTTTCAATGACAGCTCTCCCCAGGGGCTGTTTTTTAATTACATCATTTGGTGATATGGTTTTGTCGGCTGCAGTCTGTAATAGTTAGTACATGTGACAAATCCCAAATCACTGCAGCCACAAATGGCGGCTCCTTGAAATCTCCTGCTTTATTCACGCTTCAGTGAGATTCCACATAACTCACTTTACGTCTGGACTGAATGGGCCACATATCTCACTAGTTTCCCAATATCAAGGATGACAATTTATTTGGTCGCTTTGATAGATGAGGCTGGACCAGCACCTTTTTTTAATCACCTTTTTTTTATTGAATGCTTAGAGTCACACTTACTGTCGATTAGAGCTGCAGACTTCAGTATAATTTGAGAGTTGCCTCTTTATTGTTTTGTTTAAAGCTGAGATCACTATGTTCATCCATGATTCTGACAGCTTTTCTAAAGTTCCTGTTAAATGAAATTAAATTCAAGTCATATTATTTTAGAAATGTGTTTAAAATGTAACTGTTTGAGCATTAAAAAAAAGGTTCTCTATATTTGGTAAGATTGACGTTGCGTTCGGAATTGCATACTACTTGACTGGTTACCACGGTTGAATTTTACTACACGACCGTTAGAAAAATCGCACATCGCGAAATCGTGCATGTTCAAACAAATATAATTTTAATTTATCGCACAGCCCTAGCTCTATATAGTATGAATGGAACTCAGACATACTACATCCGCTGTTTATTATTATCACATGACCCACCCGCATCAGTTATGGCGCTTTACACTCATTCATAAATTGGATCATTCATGTCTATTGGATGTGCCCTTCAGAGTTACACCGGAAGTAGTATCTGGAAGTAGGGTATCTGGGTACTTCCCGCCTACTGTGTTTGAATAAAAATTGATTCAGACATCCTACCCAGCTCACATACTGTTTTTCCACATACTAAAAAGTAGGAAAGTATGCTGTTACGAATGTCCACAAAAAAAAAAAAAAACATTTTTTCCGACACCAGATGCAGATAAAATGTGAAGTCAATGCAAAGAGGTGATTGGTCATTACTTAGACGTGAATCTTGCGAATGACATGGTGCGAATTGAGCGTTTTGGCGGTTTGATGCTGCTTAATGCGCAAATTGCTAAAGTTGAAAAAATCAGATATTTGGCGGACATTCGCTCTACCTTAACCAATCAGGAGCTTGCTCTAGTGTCCATCCAATCAGGGGCTTGTTCCAGTAGCAGATTTCACACAGACACAGCTCCTGGAGCAAGCTCCTGATTAGATGATGGCCGCTAGATCAAGCTCCTGATTGGCTAACTATTCTGTGAAGACAACATCAGTCATTCATTAATTCGTTCATTTTCTTTTCGGCTTAAGCCTGGTTTATACTTCTGCGTCAAGTGACCGGCGTAACCCACGGCGCATGCAACGCGCATAGCCGTGCATTTATACTTCTGCGCGCTGTCTCTGTTGATCTGCATTAACACTTCTGAAACGACTGAACCTCTGTGTCAAGTTTCTTCGCTGGTATTTTGTTTTTTCTGAACGCTTCCTGAATGTACAAGTGGCTCAAACTCGCTCATTTTGAGGCAGGAACCGGCGGACGTGCAACAGCTTTAACTGTGAGGTAAACACAAAACAAAACTTTACATCCGGAGCTCCTACACGGGACTCCACACTTGTAAACAATCGCTTCATTGGGCTCCATGGCTTTCGGTGCCGCCCAGACTCGTCAGCACTACCAAGCCGACCAATTACAGAGCTTGCGCTACGCGTCAGTGCGACGTGTAGTTAAATTTTTTGAGAGGTGCACGTCAGCGACACCGACGGTCACGGCATAGGACTATGCGTCAACACGTAGGCTGCGCCGTAGCATACGCGTGTGCTTGTCGCAGAAGTATAGATCAGCCTTTAGTCCTTATTAATCTTGGGTTCGCCATAGCGAAATGAACTGCCAACTTATCCAGAATATGTTTTACGCAGCAGATGCCCTTCCAGCTGCAACCCATCAATGGAAAACACCCATACACACTAATCCACACACATACACTATGGCCAATTTAGCTTATTCAATTCACCTTTAGCACATGTCTTTGAACTGTGGGGGAAACCGAAGCACTCGGAGGAAACCCACGCAAACACAGGAAAAACATGCAAACTCAGGCCCAGCCGAGGCTCGAACCAGCAACCTTCTGGCTGTGAGGCTACAGCAACAGTCATTTCATTAATAGTTAAGGTAATGACAACAATTATAATAATGTATTAACAATAATGTTACTATTATTACTCCAATGTGTCAAATGATTAATACACAGACTAACTGTTGTCATTTAGGAAAATGTAAGGTTTTTTTGGGATCAAGATCACAATATTTTAATACCCAATCATGCAGCTGTACTGTTTTTCTAGATGATTTACATTCACAGAAACAGATCAGGTGTACATTGTGCCAAAGCAGTGAAAGAAAGCAATTACACTATCCTCATCAATCTGAAGAGCAGAATTCTTGGCCAGTCTGTTGCTGGTCTTGAATTAGCGCTGACTTGTGTTCTGGCTGCTGTGTCCAGTGCTGCAGGGCCTGTGATTAACTGGCTACAGGCCCAAACAATTGGGCTTGATTTGACATGAAACAGCAACAGACTTTGATTGTGTCCCATACTGGACAGCGGGTTGTTTTTCTGATTAGTGTGTGCCAGCCTTTGATGAACACGTATCAGAAGCAAACGGATTTATTTGACAATACTGGATCGCATTCAGATGCAAATGTGATTAGCATGTCATGAAGTATGATGGTCCGTGTTCATGTTGAGTAGGGTCAGTTGTAATTACAATACTTCAATTTCAGTTTAAAAGGAATATTTTGCCTGAAATTTTATTTTAAAAAAATAAATAAAAATTCAGACCCAACTGGCATACTTAGAACCTGTGCTGGCTACTTAATTTTCCATATAATAAAAGCAAATGAGAATTACCGTTGGGTGAAAAAATGTGTCTATTTTTTATATTATTTAACATTTACATTAAATAAAAGAATAAATAAATTAAAGAATAAATAAATAAATACAGTAATAAATAAAATGGAATTTGAAACCGCACAACAAACTGACTTTACCGACTTGGTGCAGAAAATAGTGTCAAACAGCCGTGTGTTTATGAAAAATTCTGTCGCAAAATGCAGCGAAAAAATCCTACATTACAGTAATAGTTTGATTAAGGTGTTTACATGTCTGTACTGCACTTCAATCAACACAGTGTCATTGTGAATATGTACCCCCGTATACATTTCTGGAGAGCACGAATTATGTATCCAGAGGTATGTATGGCTGCATTTCATCTTTAAAATAAATGCTACAGAGCGGTATGATGCTTACTTCCGTGTGGACAGCTTAGAAATAGTGACTGTCTTATTGCATTCTTGCGCATATATACGAGCAATATCACTTTCATAGCAGTGCGATGTTGCTGTATATCGGCATTGGTGGGAGGTGTGCGTTGATCGATATAGATATGTCCATACATATCCGATGGCCAGAAAGTGATTAATTTTTTTATAAATTGTTAAAACTTTGGTATTTGTGATGCAGCAAGCCCAGAGATTGTTGTGTACACCATGATTTTATATTAAATTCACAATATTTCTCTGTTGTAATCGTGAAATCACAATTATTACCCTAGAAAAAGCCAAAGCAATGCAAACACTAACAGATTACTGTTGTGTTTTACGAAAAGGAAAAACGCTAAACACATTCGGGCATTTCTTCTCTCTTTTTTACTGAACTAGTCTGCAGTAACGAAAACAGGAGACACATTAGAAACAAACAGATGGCAACCAAAAAGTAACCCAGGGTTATACAAAGAGTGGCCAACACAAAATGCATAAATCCCAGATTTGAGAGTCCCATCTCACACTCAACACAAAACAATTAAATGGTGTAAATACAGCACTACAGCATGCAAAAGAGAGTTAAAATGTCATTTACCTGCTTAATAATGATTTGATCAGCTGTAGTAAGAAATTACAATGTTTTTCCTCCTCTAAAGGCTTATCATGCTGTCTCTGTTGCCATCCTGTGGATGGACAACGTCAACCGTCTTTGTTCTGCTCAAAGACAAGCTAATGGCCGCCAATGCGCTGTCTCTCAGAAATTAAAAATATTAAAATAGGCACTATCCTTATAAATAAACTGCATAGTTGCAATCTAAACAACGACATTCTCAACTAAAAGAGCCTCAAAAGTACAGTGCTGTCCAACAGCACCAATAATTATCCAACTGTAAAGTGTCTCTGCTTGTCGCTTGTGGGCAGAGTAATACACAAGGGTGAATGGTTAGAGGCTGGACGGGTGTTGTTATTTGCAGAATATTGCACAGCTATAAGCCAAATAGATTCAAGAACCAGACAGAACTGTTGTATATATGAAAAAAAAGAAGTTTATTTTAAATAAATATTTTTAAAAATATATATTTTAAAATAAAAGTTGTTTTCATAATAACATTTAAGATAAAATAATTACAAACTGCCTTAATTGGGAAAGAGATGAGTATTGTAATGAGTATTTTACATTTTAAATTCAACTCACCTACTGTACACACATTTTGAAAACAACTTCATTAAACAAAGTAACAGAATCCGTAGCTTAGCTTAACTTAGAAAATGTTCAAATTCAAATTTGTAGGGATGATCCGATATGGATTTTTGGGCCGATAACATAAAATATCATAAAGCGAAATTCAGACAGTATGATTTACTTTAGAAAACGTGACAAATTCATCATATTTGGCGTTTTAGATTCTTTTGAACACATGTAGGTGCTGCTTCTCAATCATACAACGCTTCTATGTTCATTTTTGCTGTCAATTGCGGGAAAAATGATCGACGAAAGGTTTATGATAAACTGCTGTGAGTTTGAAACTTGAAGACGCTCATTACAATCAATACGAATATGCCGATCAAACCGAATACAATCTTACATCAACAGCAGATGGCAAGCATCACGTTGATAATAACAAATAATCATATTAGATTACAAACAACACAATAAGTTGTTTAGCATGTGTGCATCGATGCTATACCGCGACTATTTAAAGCAAAATACACAATGACACTACTTACTGACGCAACGCACAGCAATACCACACAAAAAAAGGATGGACTTTGAAGGGATAAACAATGTGAGGAAAACTCCATTGTAGTGTACTGGACAAGTCTGAACAAGTTCCACCCACGCATGCGCGAGGCAGGCAGTTCTGTACAATTATGTAATCTATCGGCTTAAAGACATCAGCCTAATTTTAACATAGGACCAAACGATAACCGTAAAAATAGCATTTATCGGCCGATAACAATATGGCCGCCGATATATCGTGCATTCCTAAAAATGTGGTTATAAAATTGCCGTAACAGGACAATATTCAGTTAAATAACTCTATATAGTTCATTAAAAAATGTAATTGACAATCCCTGTGCCAACACATCCATGGAAAAATGTTTTATTTCCATTCAAAATCGTAAAGAAATAGCGACTGTCTTATCGCATTCTTGCATGGCTTTATTAAAAAAATTAAACTCCTGTCTGGAAAAGAGGGTATTTTTCCCTGCAGTACAAGCTGAGTTCATGACGCCGCCTCCCTTCTCTATATCAATCTGAATCGTTATGTAACTTTTGAATCAGGGCCTCTGAGTCATCCATATTAATTAAAAGTTTGTCCCATTTGAAAGATGATTTATTGCCTGTTGGGGAAAATGTGCCTGGCTCACCTGAATTACCTTTTTGAGGTTCTAATGAAGTGTCAATATATGTCCTCAGGGTCTGCAGACAAGTGCTGCTCTCTTGTCATTATCGTCTGCATGAAATGCATCAACATATAGATTTCATTTCCACTCAATTCAGTTAGAAAGAATGGTTACACTTTATTCGGAGACATTCTTGACTATTAGTATGGATATCAACTAACTCTCAAGAGTATTTTAGGGATTGTAGAAACAAGTTTGCATGTAGTTGCATGTTATTTACTAACCAAGTAACTGAAGTCTTCCTGACTAAACGTTTTTAGTTGAATAAAATAAACTTTTCTAGTCATCTCAACTTACATCAATCAAACGGACTAAAAATATTAAGTTAGATTGTACAACTAAGTTTAGCACATTAATGTATCTTATTGAGCATGTTTAAATGGACACCAATATTGCAATTTTGATATGATTAAGACAATGCTCTGATTAAGAGTCTACTATGTAAATGGGCATGGGCCGGTATGAGACTCTGACGGTAAGATAATCTTGGATAAAAGTATCACGGTTTCACGGTTTTGTGATTATACTGCTCTAAAATAGTTTTAGTTGTCTGGGTAAAAAAACGAAAACTTTTACCCCTCTGAACACAATATCTTTTATTTTAAGAAACATCAAATATTTTGTAACAGCAAACATGTCAGCCTAAATAATTCAAATCATTGGGGATGTCGCAGCGGGGGGACGAAGGTGAAAAGTGGGGGAAGGTGGTCGTAGGCCCCTAATAACATCTTGGGCCTTTAGAATCATCCTAACTCCCCCCACCCCCCAAGTGACACCCCAGCCCCTGTATACATTTTGGGACAGCGCAAAATGCGTCCCAGGAGGTACTTTTTTTTTGTAGTTTTTGATTTCGCAAATCCACCCAAGGCCGCTGTGATCAGATCTCAGATTTCTCTTGTGAGTGGCATTCGCACCTGCTGTTCTCACGTAAATCCATCAACTTACTGACCACCAGGTTCCACCACCCACCCCTTCCCAAACCCAATTGATAAAGTTTACAAAAGCACCAGTTGACCCGACCACCCCATTCCCTAAAGCCAGTTTTTCAAAAGCAATTCAGATTTTAAAAAAAAGCCCTGATGGCCGCCTGATTGCCCGCAAACGTTTTCAGATCTTATGACGTTCTCACCCTTTTATTTACTTTTTCATTTTATTTTTTGCCTTTTGTTTTTGTTTTAGCTTCTTTCTGGTACAGTTCTTTGCCAGACTCAAACCCCGTTGTAACTCTGCATCTCAAGTCTGCCGATGTACACGCTGGGAAAACTACTGGGAAAACTAATAACAGTGAAAAAGCAGTGGTCAGCTGGTAGTGCAAAAAGAAACAGAAGCCGTCGGCGGTCGAATCGTTTGTTTTAAAGACACCCCTTAACGTTCGTATTTAAGACAAAATCCAGCCATACGTAGCTCTGGCTACATAATTCGTGCTCTCCAGAAATTACACACACAATGTAATTCACAATGAGCCTGTGTTGATTGAAGTGGAGTACAGACATGTAAACACTTTTATCAAACTATTACCGTCACGTAGGAGTTTTCGACGCATTTTGCGACAGGATATTTCATAAAAAGTTGTTTGACTGTTTTCTGCTCCTACCAAGTCAGTAAAGGCCACAGACAGGCACATTGTGAAATGCGGAGGTTTCATTTTTCCATTCGGCGTGCGACATCAAAATCTATTAAAGCACCAATCCTTACTTCATACTCGCATCCAATAACTCGGTTTGTCACTGGGGAATAAATGAAATGATCCTGAATGAAAGTGAAACTGCCGAACTGCAGTTAAAGTCGAAACTTCAGAGAAAACGTGGAAAGCGTGGTGACAATAATCCATATATACTTTAACATGTTAAAGTAATCGATCTAATTTTTCCAGGTCCACTTTCCCCACTTTGTGTGGAGTCATGTGACCCTACTCTGTTTAAACTACTGCGTCGAGCACAGCATACGGTCTGATGCAGGCTTCACACGGTCACATACTGCTCACCGAGACTGATTCTGACACTGACTTCTCAAAAAATGTAACCACTTGTACCAATGACACATAACGAAAGCTCTATCATTGGTCAGCTTAGTAGCATTGACGAGTGTGGGCAGCGCGGAGAGAGCAAAAAAATTAAATAAATAATTAAAAAGAATCGTTCATTAATCAGAACCAAGTTAAAGTCTTTATTTATTTAAGATTTTGAATTTAGGCCAAATCACCCAGCCTAACGTAAACACATATTACATTACTGCCTTATTCAGATTATCATTACTGATGTCCATGCAAATGTAGTCATTGAATATGCAATAATCATAATGCTTATTGCTATTGTGTAAAGACTTTATAAAATGAGTTAAAAAAAAGAGTTTATAAAATGCATTACGATTCCATTAGTTTTCCTTTCAAAGATGCATAATAGGACAGAAACATTAAACTTCTCATATCTCTACGGCTTCATGGTCAGCAGTCATTTTCTTGTGAATGAAGGCTGTCGGTATCGGCTGAGAAATGTGGTATCTGTGTATCTCTTGCCAGCTGATCTCCAATGGGAGTTATGAAGCAAAGCCAGCATTGTCTATTTTTCAGAGCTTGTCCTGACTCATTCTAAAAATAAACAAAATGTCACCATGTTCCCAGTTCTCATGGACATTAGTAAGTGAGTGCACTACAAAAACAGATTAAATGGAAACCAACTTTCTTACATTTCCAAAAATAAATCAAGGACAATTAAGTTTTTTTTTTTTTACTTTGTCAACTTGACATCTTGCCTCCTCCGTTAATTTGAGCTGTTTTAGTTATGACAATAGACAATATATAAAAACTTCATATCATTTACAATTATTAAAAATGCACTTTTTCAGAGGTTAAAAGTTGTTAGTAGAAAGATCAAGCTCCCATAATGCAAATCAAAAGCAGAAATAAATGGTGAAAAATAAAAAACAAAAACGTGATTCACAAAATACGGAAATCTGCTAATTTATGAATCTCCCCTTCCACCACATCCCAAAGGTGCCCATTGAGTTCTGTTGAATGTGGAGGTCATTTGAGTACAGTGAACTCATTGAGTATGTTTACATGGACACTCATATTTTGATTTAATTGCGATTAAGACAATACTCTGATTAAGTGTCTACCATGTAAACAGTTTTTTTTATCAGTTTAATTTGATTAATTTAATTAGATTAAGGTCATAATCGAACTGAAGAGAAATCAAATTAAGACGTGGAGTATGCCAATTTTAGTCTCATTATTATTGAAGTGCAGCACAGACATGTAAACACCTTAATTAAACTATTACCGTCATGTAGGACTTTGACACATTTTGTGACAGGATAGTCCCCACAAACACACACACACACACACACACACACACACACACGCACACACTTTGCACCTACTGAGTCAGTGCAGACCACAGACACCTGCATCGTGAAATTCAGAGCTTTTTTTTCTTCCATTCAGCATGCGGTATGAACCTCCATTTAAACTACACTCTTCCAGCAGTTCACAGTTGCATCCAATGTCTCGTTTGTCACGGGGAACATGCATGAAAGGTTCCCAAATGAAAGTGAATGAGCCAAACTGCAGTTAAAGTTGACAAATTAAAAATGAAACATCTGAAATTACATGAAACTCCGGAGGAAATGCGGATAGCGTGGTGATGCGATGACATTAATCGAATTATGTGCTATAACATGTAAAACAGGATCATGAAAGGAACAATCAAAAAGCTCATTAAGTAAACATCTTAATCTTATTATTGTCTTAATTAGATTAATGGAAATAATTTGATTACTGATGTCCATGTAAACATCACTGTCATGTTCAAGGAACCAGTCTGAGATGATTTGCGCTTTATGAAATGGCTCATTATCCTGCTAGAAGAAGCCACGATGGGTACACTGTGGTAATGAGGGGATGTACATCGTTTATGGTCAGCAACAATACTCGCGTAGGCTGTGGTGTTGGCACGATACTCAAATGGTACTAATGGGCCCAAAGTGTGCCAAGAAAATATCCCACACACCATTACACCACCATCACCAGCCCAAACTGTTAATAAATGGCATGTTTGACATATTGTCGATGCCAAATTCTGACCCGACCATCCGGTTTTTAGCTGACAGGAGTGACACCCGGTGGGATCTTCTGCTGCTGTAGCCCATCCGCCTCAAGGTTTGACGTGTTGTGCATTCAGAGATGCTCTTCTGCATACCTCGGTTGTAACAAGAGCTTTTTTGAGTTACTGTTGCCTTTCTATCAGCTAGAACCAGTCTGGTCATTCTCCTCTGACCTCTGGCATCAACAGACCATCTTGACCATGTCTACATGGCTAAATGCACTGAGTTGCTGCCATGTGAAATTTACGTCTTTGAGCAAATAGACTGGTGTACCTAATAAACTGGCCATTGAATGTATATCTATATTTCCAGGAAGGAGAGATGTGTCTCAGTGTTTTGTCTGTCTGTGACCTTGATTGCGATATAGAGCTGAGAAAAGCCGTCTCATTACATACCGCGGCATCACCAGCTGAGAGGAAGAGCAATTTGCACACACTACAGTGTAGAGTCCTCTCTCCTGCTCCTCAAGCTCATGTTTACTGATGGTTTGAGGACCTGAAGGACTCAACTTGAGTGTAACGTTAGCCGTTGTCCTTCAGATAAACCCAGGTGTGCGCTGTGATTGTTTTTTCCCTCTTCCCCTATTTCTGTTCTTTGTGATTGTCATTTTTCAGATTTTCCAATATGCACTTCAAAAATTATTTTCAGTATTTTTAAAGTTTTTCTTCCATAAAAAAAAAAAATAAAAAATTTTGAAGAAGAAAAAACATTCTGGGATTTATTTCTCCCCAAAGATTAAAGTTTGTTGATATTTACTCACCCTCTAGCCATTCAAGGTGTATTATGATTATCAATATTATTATTATTATTATTATTATTATTATTATTATTATTATTATTCAGTCATTCATTTATTTAGATTTTTTCGGCTTAGTCCCTTTATTAATCTGGTGTCGCCACAGCGGAATGAAACATTAATTTATCCGGCACATATTTTACGCAGCTGATGCCCTTCCAGCCACAACCCATTACTGGGAAATATTATTATTATTATTATTATTATTATTATTATTATTATTATTATTATTATTATTATTATTATTATTATATATTCATAAAATGCAGGTCAAAAGAAAGAAGAGAAAAGAAAAGTAAATGGCTTAATCTGTCCAAGAAAATGAGCATTATTTAAAACATAGCCTAAACCCAATAATTTATATAGATGCATTAAATTGATAGAAAAAAAATCCCAGTAAAAAAAAATATATATATACATATATATATATATATATATATATATATATATATATATATATATATATATATATATATATACATATACATATATATATATATATATATATATATATTTGTTCCAGCTTTTAAATACAGTGCTCAGCATAACTGATTACACCCCATTTTGAACATTAATATTTTTATCCATTTCGCCTCACAGCATTTCGCCTTGGCTGGGTCAATTGGTGTTTCTGTGTGGAGTTTGCATATTCTCCCTGTGTTCGCGTGGATTTTCTCTGAGTGCTCCAGTTTCCCCCACAGTCCAAAGGCATGTGGTACAGGTGAATTGGGTGGGCTAAATTGTCCATAGTGTATGAGTGTGAATGAGTGTGCATGGATGTTTCCCAGAGATGGGTTGCAGCTGGAAGGGCATCCGCTGCATAAAACATGTTAGATAAATTGGCTGTTTATTCCGCTGTGGGGACCCCGGATTAATAAAAGCACTAAGCCATTAAGAAAATGAAAGAATGATATATAGATATAATGTCAACTAAATATATATATAAATATATATATATATATATATATATTTTTATTTTTTTTTTTTTTTTTTGCTTCTCTTGATTTTTCATCTTTTTACATTTGTATTTAATACTTTTATAACCTAAATTTGGGTATACTAGATTTTGGGCCGTTATCGTAAGTTATTTTGTTACATGAGCTACAGATTTTGCTTCAGTAATCTAATGTATTTTGTATGTACAAATATAATATTGTACAGATTCCTATTAAAAATATAAATTTATAAGATAGATTTGTGAGGGGTGTACTTGTATACGCTGAGCACCGTATTTATTTTCTTAAACACCAAATTATCATGATTTCTAAGGGATTGGAGTCTGAAAATTCAGCTTTCAGTTACAGGAATAAAACCTATGTAAAATGTATTTATATGGAAAAATGTTCATTTGACATAGAATTAATGTTTCACAATATTGCCATGTTTACAGTATTAGTTATCAAATAAATTCAGCTTTGATGCATGTACAGTCAGAATTATAACCACCGTGTTTATTTTTTCCCTAATTTCAGTTTAATGTAAGGAAGACTTTTTTCAACACATTTTTAAGTTTTAATAACTTATTTCTAATAACAGATTAATTTTTCTTTGCCACGATGACAGTAAATAATATTTTACTAGATATTTTTCAAGACACTTTTATACAGCCAAGTGACATTTAAAGGCTTAACTAGGTTAATTAGGTTAACTAGGCAGGTTAGGGTATTTAGGCAAGTTAATGCATAAGTATGGTTTGTTCAGTAGACTTTTTTAGGGGGGAAAAAATGCTTAAATGGGCAAATAATTTTGACCTTAAAATGGCTTTCAAAAATTTTAAAACTGCTTTTATTCTAGTCAAAATCAAACCAATAAGACTTTCTCCAGAAGAAAAAATATTATCAGACATACTGTGAGTGTGAACATTTCCTCAGTCTGTTAAACATTATTGAGAAATATTTAAAAAAAGGGAGGGGGGGATATCAAAGGGGAGCTAATAATTCTGACTTCAACTGTACAGGACTTGCCTATCACTTTATCTTTATGTTTTTAAAAGCAGCTTTCAATATATTTATGCATTACATGCAGTATCTTTAAGTAATTCATGCATCCATTAGTAACTGAAACCCACAAGCAAAGGCCTGTCACAATATTTAATATATCGACTTATCACACAGCACATGGACATGTCCTCAATCATTTTAGTCATGCAATATACAGCAATATATAGTATATGGACCATACACAGCAAAATATGGGGACCCAAAACAACTCTATGGGTGTTAATTTCAACACTTTGAAAGTGTCTCATGGGGTCCACTCAAAACAGAGTTAAATCAACACTTTCAAAAGGGTTGGCACATTGACACCGAAGTAAGGGTTAATTTTAACTCTGGTCAGAGTTAAAAAATGTAACTATATTTAACACCGCCTGGTGTAATATATTGTTATTTTATTCAACTCTCTTGAGTGTAAATATGGTAAAAAGGTCAAATAGACTGTAAATTACAAAAGAAAAAACATTTTATTTGAAAACATTCACCACTTCAACAATTCATTCAGTTTTTACAATGCAACAATGTCAAATATGCTTTAAATGTTTTATTAGTACAGACAGTATCAACAAAATATGTATGACCAGTGCTCAAAAAGGCTGTTTCTGTCCTTTGGTCCAAACTTGATGTTTCATCAGAGCAATTTGAAAGTTCAATATATCGTCACTCATAGTTTTCTTCTGAATGCATAGTTTTCTTCTGAAATTACATTTTAAACAACTTGGCATGCAAATCTTTCACTTCTGGTGTTTCCTTGGTCCTCCATATCAAACACAGCAGTTTAAATGAAGGTATAAATGCTGTAAACTTGTGTGAAAACAAACTGGAGCTAGGAAATCTCATCAAGCATGTCCTGTGAATGAAGTGCTTCCCAGCCACAGGATGACCTTTTTATCCATGACGATGTAGTAGCTGTTGATCGCTCGTCTGGTGGTTCCTGATGCACGGATATAGGGTGATGCTCATCTAAGAACTCTTCAAGACTCCAGCATGACTAAGAAAAATGTTTGAAAACAAATTGCAATCAAATTCTATGATATATTTAAAAGAACATTTAAAGTAAATAAAACATTTAAGAAATCTAAACTCACCTTTTGAAAATCTTCATGATGATCCACAACTTGACTCTCCCAGCTGGTTGAGGTGACAGGATATGGAAAAGTAGAAAAAACACATAAATCACTGTTGGATCTCCAAAAACAATTAGGTTAACCACTATGACTAGAACTGGAAAAACAGGCAGCTGTCTGTCCAGAATCCTGAATTTAACAACACTTGGAGCAAAATTTAGAGGAGCTTAAAATCTTTTATATCATTTAGTGATGCTGACTTCCCCAAAATATTGGCCACAATGTGAAAAATATTCATAAACTTACAGTTTTCTGTAAGCGCGTGCGTGCGTGTGTGTGTGTGTGCGTGTTTCTTTACCAGATTCAACTTGTTAGGCCCTTTCAGGTCCAGTATTGACGCCACCTTTCCTGGAGTCTAGCAGATGTTTCAGGTCCAAATATAATCTAAAATATTAGGATAAGCAGAAGAGAAAAAGTGCAAAGCAAAGAGCAAAACATTATTTAAGTAACAGTTCACCCACAATACAAAACTTATCACCTTCATGTCATTTGTTATTCTCTAATGCTCTAATACCCTCTCAGCTTGTGAAACAAATACAGAACTTTATCAAACATACCTTCATTACTATCACCACATATGACCAAGAAGGTGTGCTTGGTCATTTCACCAACTCTGGAAATACACCATCCGTCTCTAATCAGCCACCGTCACAGGGTCTTGTGTTATTGTATAGAGAACTGTGGCTGTTAAAAAACAACAAAAAATTAGTATCTAACACATATGCATAACCTTCAGATAAAAAGGAGAGATGAACATCACAAAGTATGCCTCACACTTTTTCAGATATCTTTTGATTCAGATGTTGATTATTGATATAATACATCTACAAATCAAACCTGTATCATCATTAGGCTGCTCAAATATGAATCAGTTGATTAATTTTACAGACAGGTGGCTGTTTACAACGCACTAATAAAACGTAAATGTTGTGTACAGTACATGCTAAGTTTAGCCTATATTTTTAAGCACAATATCATGCGGGAGAAAAAGCTTGACTAAGATGTTCCTGACTACATAAATAGCCTAACTTACTAACGTCAGACATCCCGAGTTGGGAAAAAGTAATTTTCGGGGGATACAGAGTTGATTTGCGGGAGGTAGCGGGAGAGGTGAGTACCTGAAGAGCAACGGGATGAGCTGCGCGCGACGTACCTGAAGAGCGGTGTGAGTGACTTGCGCGCGATGTACCTGAAGAGCTGGGAGGGATGCGGTGGAGAGGGGTGTGCAAAGTGTTTAATGACCGGGCGGGAGACGCGCGATTTCCGGGAGATTATCATTCATTTGCGGGCATCTACTTGGGCATCTGGGAGTCTTTGTGCATTTGCGGGATAACGTTAACGTTAGTCCCGCAACTTCCGGGAGACTTCTGTAACCTTAAATGTCTGAGAAAGTGCAAACGCGGTCATTTAAAGACATTAATGTTAACATTCCGACTTTAATGCTTGTCAACCCTTAATATAATTCAAGCGTACGTTATCACGCGAGTCTATCAACTAACGGTATATGGACGGCCACCAATGAACCAGTTTAAAAGGGCTGCGGTGTTTAAAACAACCAAATTAACGTACACGAATAACAAACAATCATATGTTTTAGTCAGAAAGCCTTTTACAAGTAAGCATATGTTCATTTACTCACCAGATATGTTTTAGAAACTCTCCAGAGCTTATGGAAACCGTCCTGTGTCGCCGTTAGCATCCGGGCAGAGTAGGCTAGGCTGCTCCGGGGATTCCCTCGCTAGTTTGCTTCGAATTAAAGGAGAAGTGTCGATTTTATTTTACAGATGGGTAACAACGCACAAAATGGCATTAAGCGTGACAGAAATGTGTTGAAAATGTACATTTGATGTTTTTATGCACTATGTATGCGTGAGCATATATAAAAACATTCTTGAAAAGAAGTCAATAGTAATGCAGTTAAGCTAGATACACAAACGACCATGAATAAACCGCAGAAGTTTAAAATTGTCACTCCATTCTAAAGTTATTAACTTAACAATATGTTTACAACTGTATTTCCTTAAAGAAAGTCAGTAAAATACCAACATTTAGGTAGTTTAACTCACCAGTTGCTGTTCTAAACCTTAGATGGAAAATGGCGTCTGGAAAATTCTTCAGTGACTGGGGCTGCATGAATTCCCTGATGTTGGAAATAACACCACCAAGTGTTGAAAAGATAACTCCTTGATTTCGCACTGAATAAAATCAATTCTAACTCTAATTATATTCATTTATCAAAATCTAACTCTTTAACGTCAACACTTTACTCTGAAATGCTTCAACACCGAGAATTTAACTCAGATGAATTTGCTGTGTACATAAAACAATAGTAACCACATTTTAGCTGATTGCACAACCTCTATCCTATTGAAGGTGTCACTGTCAGTATGGTCAAAAAACACTATTTACTATAAATTACTTTAGTATATTTTAATTTAGGTGCCTGATGACTGAAAATAGACCTGTTACTTTTTTTCTAGTTCTTTCAACCTTAGTTAAGATTTTTGTGAACATTTATTTATTTATTTATTTATTTATTTATTTATTTATTTATTTATTTATTTATTTATTTATTTATTTATTTAGGATGTGTGTTTTCACATTATGACTCCAATACTCAATTATTAAATTGTTAAAATGACTATAATTAAATTATTCTTAAGAATAATATACTACGTGCTTATTGGAAAAGTGCACTTGCATTACGATGCTATTATAGTGTCAAAATGGTCTGCAAATGACAATAATATAATTTATTGCAATTATTTTTGATACTATATTTTGTACTACAAAAAGATATATCATGGCTGGCCTACCCACATCCTTGTCTTTTAGCTGTACAAACATTTCCATACAAACTGAAGGTTAGTTCGCCATACTCCTGCTGATACTTTAATATAAATCACAGAACCAGCATTCATAGATTTTAGCTCATATGTAAGGCCTTTTTTTAAACAAGGAATTACATTTAAATACACACTGGAATGAGGTAATGAAGACCCCGGCTATCCCTCCACCAGCACTTCTCCCAGGAGTCCTGGGTAATATTATGGATGGCAATGCAAAGAATCATCACTTTCTGTGCAAACAAAATGGCTTATCTCACCTTTTTGTAATGACACGGTGATAATTATCACGCTGGCCATGATGGAAATCATCAAAACCCCTTCACTCAGCTGGTTTGGAGGCTTTTGTGCTTTGAAGGCCCTGTCAGCTATTTTTAGTGCGTCTGCAGTATCTTCTCATCACTGGGAGTTACGTGTTGGGCAATTACCCCGTACTCCGAGGAGAACAGGGTGGCTCTAAACCAAACGGCAGCTGTCTTTTTTTTTTCTCTCTCTCTGTCTTACTTCTGAGCAAACGCTCCTCTGGGTCGTCTGGTAACCAGGGAGAATCAAGAGCAAAGAGCTCAGAGACAAAAGAGCCGAAAGAGATTTGAGGACAGCGGTAGAAAGTGTACTTCTCCATGAACTCAGAAACATCAATGATTAATTGAAATGTGAGCTGAAGCACAAAGAGATGGATGTTTAGAAGTGAATATCCTTAGTCGCACCAAGCATAATGAGCACATCAGTGCGGACTGAACATTTAAAATGAAATGTAGTCGGCAACAAACAAATGTAAAATTGACAAGCTTATGTACACTAGAAGTCCAATTACTCTTGATTTATGAATTTGCAGTATTTATCCATTTACTTTTTACTATTTTTTTTTCGTCCATTCAGCCCATCTCCGCGTCTGGCAGGAGCACTTTTAGCTTAGCATAGCATAAATCATTAAATCTAATTTGACCATTAGCTTCTTGGTCAAAAAAATACTTGTGATAATTTTTCTATTTAAAGCATGACTCTACTGTAGCAATGACATTACGCATCACATGAGAACAGTGCCTAGTTAGCTAACTAAGTAACAGTGCTACGTAATATCTTTGTATCTGCTTCAGTCATGGTAGCTGTAATGCGATTGGGATTTATTAAGAATGGTCAGGCAAACAATTATCACAATCAGGAGCAAACAGATGTATGCAGGCAAATCCAGAGTCAGAGTCAAATAAACAGGCGATTGGCCAGTACAGGCAGGCAGCAGATAACATAAACAAACAAACAAGGCAAGGGTCAAAGACAAGGCAAAGCAAGGAAACCATGTCGTAATGTTCACAAAACTGTTTACAAAACTCTGCCCTGATGTGTGTGTGTGTGTGTGTGTGTGTGTGTGTGTGTGCGCACTGTATTTACAATCCTTTTAATGAATGATGAGCTTCAGCTGTGTCTGTCTGTGTGTGTTTGTGTGTATGATCACCAGATTTCAGAACAGGTGTGTGTGAGTGGTGCATGACTGGAACTTGTAGTCCACGTAATGGCGAATTTGTAGTTCGTTGCGGTCTGCGTGTTTCGAGGAACTTTGCTACCGTAATGATCACCAGCGATCGAGCGGCTGCAGATCGCTGGTGATCATAACAGTAGCAAATTTCCTTGATTAGTACGCCAGAATAAGAACCAAATTAGCCTAGAAAGTGGCTACTTTTTTCATTTTAATGCAAAGTCCACTTAATGCATAAAGTAACTACAGACGTGTCAAGGAAAATTATCAATGCAATCGTTTTTGAATTTGAGTGAGATGCTAACAATCTAATCTGATACAATTACTTATGCTAAGCTACGCTAAAAGTGCTCCTGCCAGTCCCAGAGATCAGCTTAATGGATTTAAAAAAAATATATATATAGTAAAACTAAACTGTTAAACCCTTAGGGAAGGTGAAAAATGTGCCAACCTCTCCCAAAAAAAAGTGGAGTGTTTAAAATAAAACGGCTTTTACGTATACTAGCATTAAAAATAAGTACACTTTACTTACATTGTTCATATTGCATCGCACAACACTAATTGTGCTCATGTGGAAGAATACGAATAAGGTAAGGGTTTGGTGGTATGGGTAGATTTAAGGACAGGTAAAGATATAAAGCTATATTCACACTACAAGCGACTCACCGCGACAAAGCAACAAGCAACCGTTCATTTCAACGAAGAGCGACGCAACAAAGTAGAGAATCCTTAAACTTTATGCAAACGAAGAGCGACTTTGAGCGACAGCTAATAGGAGCATCAGTAGAACTCATGTGATCCTCTCTCAGCTTGCTCAGAGGCCGGTTGTATTCTCCGTGCTGTAGACCTACACAGACCTGCGTTTGCAGCAGGTCGCCACCCAGAGCAATAAGCAGCTACAAAGTCTCTGCTAATATGAATGAAGCATAAGGTATGGGTCAACAATGTAATATAAATGTAATTACAGAAATTAAATACAAATGTAATTACATGCAGATAATTGTCGATAATGTGTGTAGGCCACTTAAATGTAAAAAGGAACCAAATACAACTCTTTGTTAAGTTGCAAAACAATTCTACAATTATTTTTAAAATGTCACTCGTTTACAGTGCAGTCAGAATTATTAGCCCCTCTGATTTATAAGCCTCTGTTTATTTTTTTTCCCCAATTTCAGTTTAATGTAAGGAGGATTTTTACAACACATTTCTAATCATAGAATAAATGAGAAATGAGTTTTAATAACTCATTTCTAATAACTGATTTGTTTTATCTTTGCCATGATTAGAGTAATTAATATTTTACTAGATATTTTTCAAGACACTTCTATGAAGCTTAAAGTGACATTTAAAGGCTTAACTAGGTCAATTAGGTTAACTAGGCAGTTTAGGGTAATTAGGAAAGTTATTGTATAACGATGGCTTGTTCTGTAGACTATCGAAAATAAAATAAGCTTAAAGTGGCTAATAATTTTGACCTTAAAATGTTTTTTTTATTTAAAAACTGCTTTTATTCTAGCCAAAATAAAACAAATCACACTTTCTTCTCCATAAGGGAAAAATATCATCAGACATACTGTGAAAAATTCCTTTCTCTGTTAAACAGCATTTGGGGAAAAAAAATAAAAATAAAAAAATTTCAACTGTATGTCACAGAAAAAATATTCATAATAATCATATCTAACTGACTGAGTGTAGGAGGTTTAATGCAAAATTGAATCCCTATATTTTACTTCAGCTAATTAAACTTAATGATAAAAATCCTTAATCTGAGTACTACTGTATATTATTGTATCCTCTTGGAGAAAATTATCCTTAGACCTTGCGCATGAATAGATTAATACAGTGTGCATAATAAAGCCATAATGATTTAGAAGAGCATAAATAAGCATTGCGGATGAATAGAGTGTTTAGCTATTTCAATATCACTGATGTTGTTTTATATTGTGCGCAGTCACTCTTTAAAGATAATTAGCATTCCATAGGATGAACCTTGTTCTATATTCAAGTCATTTACCTCTACTACAGATAGCTTAAAGCTTTATTATTTTATGAATCACTTTCTTCCATGACTCATATCTGACTCGGTCAAACGACGACATTGTGATTGTGATCATTATATTTCACTAGATATGAGTCACTAAGCTGAAATCACAGAGTGTGGTCTGTTTGCAATTAGGTAACTTTGCTTAAATGACTGCATTCACTACCAAGGCCACTTCGGCTCTGTTAAAGGTAGAGTTTTGAAAAAGAGCATCATTCAATTCATATGTCATGTGAAGTTTTCAGTGAGCTCAGATTATTACAATGTACAATATAGATGCATATGAATCAGTGTAATGAAACCAAACCTCAGAATAATGATACTGCAGTAATAATAATGCTACATTTATGTTAACATGAATAACTACAAACACTATAACCAAAAACACTCAAAAATAGGTAGAATTTAGCAGGGCTCGAAATTGCGACCATTTTGGTCGCATATGCGGCCGAAATTTTATCTATGCGACCTTAAAATATATTTGGGAGCATTTCTGCGAGTGCTTAAAATTGTTATGTGCGACCAGTTTTTACTGTAAAATGTTCACCACATGCGCGGATTCGGGAGACATTCACGCAGAATGCATCTCTGCACTTGAAACATGAAACGCAGCGCTCAGGAATGGTTTAAAACTGTCATGTCAACTTGCTGCAGTAAACAAATCCAAGTCCGTAACGCGTGCCCCGCCTTCACGCTCTTCTTATTGGCCCACTGCTCTAGCACTGAACGCGAATGATTGGTTAATATCAGCTGTCAATCACTCAGTCAGCGCTTCTGGCTTGGGATGACAGAGAGAGAGAGCTGCTACCGCGAAAAATTGTAAAGCGCTGAAGAGGAGAATGAAGATAACACTGACAGATTTTGTTTTAGAAACCATGACATCTAAAGTTATAAATACTGAAACATCTTAGTAGTGATCATGTGCTAAATGTTAATCCACTATCTACACTTTTCCAAGAGTAGAAGACTTCCGTTGGCTTCAAGTCCGCTATGTAAAGTCTGTGGGATGGAGTTTTCAGGTAACTGTTTGCCACATCTAGCACGAGAGCTTCTGTTTAATCCTTCATATAATCGCCAGATGCTGTCCGCCATGCAAGGGACAGCTATATGTAAAATTGAACACCACGTAAACCATCGCGAACGGGCTTGCATTGAGTAAACTAATATTGCTACTCATAAAAATAAACCGGTATTGCTATTAACATGTATGCATATAATAAGCTACACTGTAAACGATTTCTGTTGTTTTCACGGTATTATACTGCATTTCTCAACAGTTGTTTACTGTATAAGCTGTGCACAGTGTGTTACTGTATATATTGCTGTTTTCACAGCATGATAATGTATTCTCAACATTTACATACTGTGAACATGATTAACAGTATGCTACTGCAGATTTTACAATGAATTTGGGGAAAAAATCAGTTACTGTGCATCTAAATACAGTACTGCAAATGACCATGAAAAACTCTACACACACTTTATATTATTATTATAATGTTTATTTTATTTTTTGACAAAGTATTTTGAGAAGAAAAATAAACTAACCAGTTTCTTCAGACTGTTCAGTGCATAAAACTGTCCCCTGGTTTTCCATTTTTGGGTGTACTGCACCTTAATTTTATAAGGTTAACATGAAAATATTAAATCATTTTTAATCAACATAACTTTGTGCTAAACCAAAACGTAAACTGGAACAAAAGTAATTGATTCATGAAACCAAAGTCAGCTTAAATGTCAGAATGACCAGCCTGCTTTAGACGGATTCATGAGGATTGGGCTTGTCACCATGGAGGTCACATCTCCGCATTTTTAAAACAATATTATAAAATACGCACCATCTCTATAAATAAACCACAGACTTGAATTTAAAACAACTACATTCCCGCATGAAAAACGGTTAAAACTAAATTTCATAACACATTCATTATAAAGCCACCTAAGACCGGGGCAAGTCTCACATATCTAGCCGATTATAACCTCGTTTCGCCGGATACATGAGTGATGATGGACACCCTGGAGGTCAGAATCTCCGCTATCGGCAAAGCACGCTTAAAATTTACACATGATATCTATAAATAAACCACAGATTTGAGTTTGTAAGAACCACAATTCTTGCATGAAACACTATTAAAATTTCATTTCGTGACATATTAAACGCAATATCTATAATATTAGCTGGGCTTTCTCATCCGCCATTACCATTTGCTTGTTGATGTGAAATGAATTCTGGGAGAAAAAAAAATTTATTCTCAAAACACTTCAAACGAACTTTATTCTTATTGTCAAGGTCAGATATATGTAATAATTTCGCTGGTAAAGTGAATAAAAAACAATGTTACTATATTGTAATCAATATCACGTTTGCACTGGTTTGGTTCAGCACTCGAGCGACTCTGAATCGTATTGAACCGTTTGCTCGGGAATTATTTGATCACACGTGTTCACAAGCACATTCAGCAATATGCAATTAGTGTATAATTAGTGTATAAATGCGTGTGGCCAAGCAGTATAACGAAATAGTAATGAATCATATACAAAAAGGAATCGGTTTTTGGCGGATTCAAATCTTTACTGTTCACTAAGGAGCCGATTCATAGAACCGAACGGACACGACTCGACCTGCTGGCAACGGCTCTCCTAATTTGAAATTCACCTGTCGTCTTTCATCCAGCGAATTCATCCTCGGTAAGTGTTTTAAGTCAAATTCTGTCCGTTAAAGGATTGTTTTGTATATATTTCTGTGTATTGAGTGTGTAATTTAAAAGAATTAACCAAGTGACATTAGTTCTAACGTTAGGTTCTTATGTTTTGTCACGCTGTCCGTTAAGAAATGGTATTTTAAACAAGAAATAACAGACGCCAGGCGGTCATTGTAGTGTTTGCGAGGTATTAGATACAGTGAGTGTATCTTGAGTGAGTTTTTGACCATACGCTAAGTTACCTGAAAATAAACATAACTTTAACTTATTGTAACTGCATTAATGAATTCTCTATTTCAGCACAACACTGAGATGAAGGCGAAGTCACCATGAAATGTTAAACGTTTACCGTTAAGGTAAGCTCTGGTCTTCACATAGTCATTATGACTAAGCTATCATTATGGTAAAATTTTTCAACTGTAAGTTAGTTATTTAAACTAAACTCATAATGAAATGAGTCTTAACTGTTTTATTAAATGAAGCTGAAAATTAAATGCAGTTGAATTATTTTAAGCTAAAGTTAATATTAACAAAAATACATATTAATTGTCTATTTCTCAATAATGTTAATGAGCTTGATGTATAGTGTGTCATTAATTGTAACGTTACATTTAATTTTTGGTGTTCAGGAGTACCTGAGGTGAGTGCACGTTCTGAGTACACAGATATAAGCCAAAGTCATTATCACTATATATATATATATATATATATATATATATATATATATATATATATATATATATATATATATATATCCATCCTATTCTAAGAGAAATTGATGGGGTCAGGGAATGATTTGTGTACAAATGTATTTTAACCCCATACAGATTGGTATGGTTGTACCATAGATTTAGATTAATTAATGTTAAGTCTTATTTTACTCTTATTATATTTATCTGTTTTTCAGCTACAGTAATTGATGTTGAAAAACTGATGCTACCAATCACTCCTCACTTGATTATTCAAGGTAATGTTGATGTCTTCCTCATTTTGATTAGATTTTTAAATGTCAAGTTGTTCACAGATTTGTTGTGAGGAGTTTCATGTACAACCTCTTTTTCTTCTTCCAGCAGTTCCTAAGATAAAAAAATCTGGTGTTAAAACAGCCACGGCTATGCTATTTGCCTACCAAGTGCTGAGTAAATATTAGACAAACATTTTTTTCTATAACTGTTGTCTTTGTGTTAATTAGCAATTTTACTGGGCATATGTGTTTGTTTGTTTTTTTTTTTTCAAACAGCCTGGAAACTGTAAGTTTAGTTCAATATGTTATTTTATGCTATTCATTTTTGTCTTAACATGGATTGCATGTTGAAGCTATCGTTTCATAGTGGGAAAATGTAAAAGAGAATCACTGAATACAATGGCATAATGATTCTGCTTGTTCACAGAAGGGACAGTTCACCCAAAAATGAAAATAATAGCATCTTTGGCATTCTCCACTTGTTTCAAAATAGTTAAATATTTATTTTGTTCTGTTGAACACAAACTCATATTTTTTAAAGAAATTTGGTTTAAATATGGATGTCAATAGTTACTGGTTACTAACATTCTTCAAAATATCTGCTTTAGTGTTTAACAGAAATTCAAACTAGTTTAAAACACGTGGAGTAAATAGTGGCAAAATAGTAAACTATTCCTTTAAATATTTTATTCTAAGACTTTTATTTATATGTGTCTTGTCTTTTGTCATATTGTCCTTCTAGCCCAGATTGTGATGGACCTGGAATGCGACACCAGATACTCTTAAGACAAGAACCGAATAAAGCACAGATGTGGAGGGATTTGCAGCCAAACTAACTGGAGGGAAGGAACCTTTAGGTAAAAGCACCTGCTTTATTTAGGTCTGAAGTATATTATTTGACATAGAGATTTATTGTTTTAATTCTAATTTAAAGCAAACAAGGTTGAGCACCCCTGGTCTAAAATCTCAAAAATGCTGTTTCCGTGATAAGGTTAAATGTAGTTCAGAAATAGATTCATTAGGATCAATGCTTAAAGTAAACATTTTCTTCTCTCTGTAGACCAAACATGTTTACTATCCCTCACATTTTAATAAATTGTTTCTGTTTTTGTTTCTTACAGTGTGGGTGAACATACTACCTGGATGTCCAACAAAGGCTGCACAAGAGCTCATTTGATAGCACACATTCTGTCCTGTCTACATCTCTGATGACCTGGAAGTGCTTCGACATCAGTGAGTAATACATCTTTATATTGTCATGCATACAGGATTTCTGTAAGCTTAGCTTTAATGTTAGTTTGTAATCAGCAGTGACTGTTTTAAAAAATTAAGTATTTAAATTATTCTCAACGTTTTACTGATGCTGTGCACAGTAACGTTATGATGATTAAGTTTGAGGAAATGTCACTGGAGAGGTGTTCGTATACTAAAATATACTTTTTTTCGTATACTTTTTTTAATAAAAAAAAAATAAATAAATAAATTGTATGAAATGACTCGATAAAATGTTTATTTGTCTCGCTGACATGCCATCACTGCTGCATATTGAAATACAGTAATATAAATTGTCAGCAGAATATTACCACAAACATTTCATTTAGTAGGCTAGACTGCTCTTTAGTTCTCTACTCAACTTTAACACATTTCCTCGTGTCGCTGAGCCTCTCTGCAGATTTTGGCAAAAATGAATGCTTAGTGATTACTTTGTTTTATGCAAACCATATATCAGTAACTTATCATTAGCATTATTTTTTTTAAAATCACCCACAGCTTTCATGTTCTCTAACGCAATCTTGTCTGTAAGTTAGAAGTGGATTTATACGTGTTAAAAGCCTTAAAGTATTTAATTAACATTAGTCACGTTAAATTAGATTATTTTATTTATTTAATTTTAAATATGTAGCCTCTTAAAGTGAGAATGAACCGTGTTTACCCCTCTTAAATCCGTAAGAGCACTAGTAGTGTGATCATGGAATCAGATATTCGAGCTATACAGAGTCGGACATTAAGTTAAGATGAGACTTTATTTTTTACACACCTGTGTGGACACCTGACTAGCCATCTTGAAGAACAATTCCCGCTGATCTTTTCCCCATTAACGTTAGTGTAATTGTGAATTGACAACAAACTGTATTTCACCAACAAAAACAATTAAAAAACTGTTTTATATAACTGATATATATATATATATATATATATATATATATATATATATATATATATATATATATCAAACTATATATATATATATATATACATTTAAACAGCAGTGCAGTGTTTCGTTTCTGAATGAATTAAATGGTTTGAGGGATGATTAGTTTTTACTTCAGTGATTGATTTTGCTTGTCATTTTTGCAGGATCATCATCATGTTGCTGCCCTTTTTCACTGTCCCTTTCCACATCATTTGGCCTTCATTTCCTGTCTTGTAGCAGTATTTTCACCTGTTTTTAAAATTGTAATAATTTTTGATGCATTAATTGTTGACTGGTTTTAATGATCAATTGTTTATTAGTGTTCTGTTGCTTTGTTATATTGAATAATTGCTACTGTTTTAGCATGGTTTACACAATAAACCTTTATTGTGAAGTTAAAGTTTCAGTTTCTTTATTTTTCTTGTACGTCTTGAACAGTTAAAATAACACTTGTGCAATTTTTGAACATTTTTACCCATTATAAAGTAGCACTATTAAATAAAATAAAATAACATTTAATAACTGTAAAATACTATACAGTAATAATGAAAGTAACATTAAAATACCGTAATTCTTCATGGTAAAAATGTACAATAAAATACTGTTTTCAGTTTTGCAGTATGTGCACCACTACTGTAATTAGTGTTACAGTAAAAATCAATAACAGTAAAATGATGTATTACATTTTACAGTAAATGTAATACTAATGTAATTAGTATTACAGTAATGTTACTGTTTTATGAAATACAGCAGCTACTGGATAATTGTTGCCAGTAACTTACTGTTAATTTAACAAGAAATCGTTTACAGTGTACAATATGTGTCAAAAGCATTAGTGCAATATCAGACAGCACTTGTGAGAACAGCAGAGTTATACCGTTAACAGATTCATTTAAGCAGTGCGTGCAGGGCCAGTGAGCGCTCCGTGTATCTTTTGCTCACTCAGTTTTGTTATAAAAATATATTTTCTTGTGATAACGGGATTTCGTTGAGACATATTTTCCTCAAGCTTGCATTTATATATATATATATATATATATATATATATATATATATATATATATATATAATTTTTTTTGCTTGTTAGTTTGTTGATTTCAAATACATAAAATATGTTTGTATAAAACTTGTAGTAACGGTGCTCTTAATTTTTAAAGTTAGGAGCACCGGTGCTACCAAGCAAAAAGGTTAATTTCGAGCCCTGTTTAGGGATGCTCATTTCGGTTAATTTTGCCAACTGACAACCACAGCTCGTGAAATGAATATTAACCGTTAACTGGTCAGATTAATATTAAAATATTATTTAATTTTAAAAAATAATTGATGTGTCTATTTTGTGACAATTTATATTGCATTTTAAAACAATTTATTTTAACATGGAAACAGCCGCGTACAGAACAAAAGAGAGCATCTTTACGCGCATATACTGTAGGGTTTCCAAAAGCACAGAAAACAAATAAACTAAATTAAAACAATAAAATAAACTGGCCTGCCATAGATATTTTTCACTTAAATTACAAATTTAGATTACAAATCAAAAGCACTGACTGAATCCTTTTTAAGAACCAGCATAGGCTGTTTACTCCAATCATGTTTTTTTTCTTCCGTCAAAAAAAATAAATAAATCAGGCTACCTCAAATCGATCGATCCACGGAAAATGCGCATTTAATTAATATCCTGCTGTTATTTTATATAAAAAAAATCTGTCAACATTTTTAATAGAAGTCATTAATTTATTATTGTAAACTCCAGCAAGAAAAAGTCGGGCTCTACACCACAGCAAGATAAAGTCATTGTATGCAGAACCACAGACTTTTATCTATAAATAAAGTATAATTATGGAAACTGTGGACAGCACTACTACGGTTACAGAAAAAACTTTGTGCTATATGTGCTTTGTGTTATAATTCACTTACCTTTTAATGCATTTTGGAGTGATTAGTGAACCCGCTATTAAAAAAACAACAACAACGATGACTGAATGTTTTGAATGAGAAGCTGTAATGTAGCCGTGGCGGGATGATTTTTTTGTGTGGCGCCCTGCCATGGCAGAATGAAACCACGTTATTAGACAATATTTTTCTACTGATGAAATCAGTCCTTTGTCATTATCAAATTCCTTCTCGCATTATACTCAACATTATATAGGCTAGAGTAGTTATACTGACACTGTAAACATTTATTTTCATGCACAACTGTGTGTTTGCTATGAAAGAAAAAAAACATAAATGCTTGTCGCAATCATAACTCTAAAATGCGATATGATTAAATGATGTGCGTGTTTTCGGTTTCATTTTCACTTCTTTTTTGATTAATCGTGCAGCTCTAAAAAGAACTAATAATAACTGTAATTTTGCAAATGAAAAAAAAAAAAGGTTTGTTTGTTGATTGTACACTAAATCAATAGCCTATTGAGTTTATGACTCGGATCCAGGACAGAGGAGATCAGCATCAGCACTGGTTTGTGTCATCTCGTCTGAGTCAAACTGTGATATATCCTTCTTTCATTTGGATTCTTTGGCAAAATATGTCTGTAGGCATGTGTGGTTGCACGTGTTACTGTCCCGCGAGTTAACAAATGTGTTGCAGTTGCACATTTAGGAAACGATCACAGCGAACTAGGCATGGGCCGGTATAAGATTCTGATGGTATGATAACCTTGGATAAGAATATCACGGTATTGTTCACTGTTCTAAAATATATTCTTTTTAAATGTCTGGGTAAAAAATAAAAATGTTTTCTCCTTTGAAAACAATACATTTCATTTCTTAAAAGATTTATGATATTTATGAGCAGTAAACATGTCAGGCTATATAATGCAAATGAATTATTAACTTCTGCAGTCTAGTTTCAAAAACAGATTTCTTTACAATTTAAAACGGCATCTTTGGATATCTTTGTTAAAATCTTACACATACCTTAGGTACAGTGTTACAGAAAATTTTGGTGGTATTAAAACCTTGACTTTTCCAAACCATGGTATACCTTGAAAACGGTTATCGTCCCATGCCTACAGCGACTGCGATTTTCCGTTACAAAAACGTGAAGCGCATCACGCTGCCTTTTATGTTGACAAGAAAACAAGGTGCTCTTTTTTTATGTCACTACGAAACGACTGAATCAGCCGAGTCGTAATGTGCGTGAGTGTTGCTGTCAATGTTGTTAATGATTGTAATATATAATAACATTGTGATATTCAAGATTTGTAAATTCATACAGCTCTGGATAACTTGAAACAGCAACCACTATAGTCTCTCAATCATTAAAAGTTCTTCATAGTCGCATTGATAACCAAACAATGCCATCACCTCAAAGGAAACCCCGTCTCTGCTTTCATTTGATTGAAGACTGAAACAGAAGCGACTGACATAATGCACTTTAACGCTCAGGGTTGACTTATACACGTAAAACACCCGCAGCTGTTAAACCATTCTAAAGATGCACTGCTCTAAAAATAGATAAAATAATATTTAATCGTTTAACTGATAACCTTAACCCATTATAAAGCTGCTTTTCCATTAAAGGTTTATCGGTTAATTTGAGCAACCCTAGTTAGAAATAAAATTTAGATGCATCATCAGCTTGTCATCTTTTAAAATCCAATGTTTTGTTCACTAATTGGACACAAATTGCAGCAACAACTTGCAACACCACTAATCCACTAATTGCTGAAACGCTTTACAATTAGCACCTATGGAGGAACACTGGAGGGTTTTTTTTTTTCCAAAACATCCTATTTTCAGCAGGATTATTAGACTGGAACCATGTAGCTCATGTGTTATTCATTACATGGAGACCTTTAAAATGTAAGAAGTATCAAACAGAAGAGACAAGACGCATAAACACGAGCGAAGAAAAAAAAAAGAGCGGATGGAAGAAAATGCTAATCTCTTTCTGATCTTCCATTATGCCATAAAAACGACTGGCATCACAGCAGAAATGAGCGATTTAATCACCACTTGACTGCTGACTTGACAAACCTGATGGCTTCGTAAATGAACAATTCGACAGCCATTATACGCCTGAAAAGCCGAGAAGTTTATCAGCACAACAGGGAAAGACGGTTCAGTTTCAAGCCTGCAGACGCTCCTGCTATTTGTATTTAGTTGTGTGTGCAATTTGTTTTTTAATCAGTGTATAAAACATTGGGATTCAAATAAATGACAAGCCTGCAAAGCGAGCTCATTTTATTTGTACCATCACCTTTGAAAAGAACCATGCTGTTGTTAAGTCAGTGTTATGGTGTTGATTGTATGTAGCTGGAGCTAATTACTTGAGATTAAAAAGGCTAATATAAGATCTCACATCATGGTAATTATTTCTTCTTTAAACTTGACACTATAGCAGTTTTTAATAGCATTAATTATTGCTTAACATTTTGAAAAATATATGTAAATATACAATGTATTTACTTTTAAATTTATTTAAATATAATAATGATTTAATAATTAATAACTATTAATATTATGGAATAGGTTTCTCTATTGTGTTTTTTACATGTAATATTTTATATAAAAGATAATATTGGTATTTTTTTTATTACTTTAAGACACAAAATATGTAGCACCTATTAAAGGGCAAATGTATGACCAATAATAACTGGTCTTTTCTTTTAAGTGAGCATCTTTAAAAACTCATATTTTTTGTGAGTAGTTTAATCATTTGTATCAGTAATTTCACTTCAATGCAATAAAAATAGGTCATTTCAATCATTTTCTCATAACTTTTTTTTATTATTAAAATTAAACTATTGAATGTGCCTGATGAAAAAAAAAAATATGATAAGACTCAGTTGGATAAATAACATCAGTGATGACACTTACCATATTTATTCCAACTGTTTATACAGTTGACAGCAAAATTGAGATTGATTGAGATCTGCCAGTCTGAAAAAGGTTTACAAAGCCATTTCTAAAGATTTGAGATTGCAGCAAACCACAGCGAGAGCTATTGTCTACATATGCCAAAATAATGGAACAGTGGATAACCTTCCCAGGAGTGGCTGGGAGACTAAAATTACACCAAGAGCACTGCAACAGATCATTCAAAAGGTCACAAAAGAGCCTACAACATCCAAAGAAGAGCAGGCCTCACCTGCCTTGGTTAAGGCGAGTGTTCATGACTCCACCATAAGATAAAGACTGGGTAAAAATGGCTAGAATAGTAAAGTTTTGAGTAGTGTAAAGGTCTAAGGCAGTTTTGCTGTGACATGCTGTAATAAGTGGAACCATTAAATCTGCTGAGAATCAAAATTTCCTGAAGGACAACATCTAGTAGAGCAGCAAGATTTTGAGAAAAAATATATTTGTGATTCATCTTATCAAAATTGCTATTTGTTATTTAACATGTGATTTACAATAATTTGAAAAAATAGCTGCATGTTTGATGTAGTGGTTTTAACAGCACCAAAAATAAAATAAAAAAACTTTAAATTTTGATTGTTACATTTTTCATATTGATTGCATTGCATCACACAGTGCAATGGCAATGCTTTCCATATACAATTCTAGACTTTACTTAATTAAATAAGAATTCTTGTATTAAAATGAACAATTTATAAATATATTTATATATTATTTGTAATACATTTTTCCCTTGCCATAGTAATAATCGAAATAATCGCAGCTTTTGCGATTTAAAAATTGCACCTTTTGAAATCGCGATTTCGGTTTAAAATCGATTAATCATGCAGGCCTAATATCTAGCCATCTGTTAGTGATCTCAAACTGAAGCAAACTTGAGTTCTGCAGCAAGACAATGATCCAAAGTACACAATCAATCCACTTCTAAATGGCTGAAGAAAAACAAAATAAAGACTTTGGAGTGGCCTAGTCAATGTCCTAACCTGAATTCAATGATGCTGTGGCATGACCTTAAAAAGGAAATTCATGCTTGAAAAAACAAATGTGGCTGAATTGCAACATTTCTGCAAAGATGAGTGGGCTAAAAACTCTTGGTTACAGTTGTTGCTGCTAAGGCTATTAATAGGTCCACACGCAATCTATCTGCAAATTTTTATTATGATTTTTAGCCCATCATTAAGTCTATTTATTTACTTGCGGAAATTTATATTTATTCAGTTTATTAATTTCAGTACTAGTATTAACTAAAATGAGAGGTATACAATACAGTTTGTAAAGTAAAATTTTCTGTCTTTTAGTAGATATAGCCTAGAATACGACAGATTTGCTTTGTTTACTGAATGAGTAGATCCAATTGGATTTGCATTGTAAACATTAAGTAAAAGTATTTTTTTATTTCAAATATGAAGTTTTTTGTTTTGATACTTCCAAAACCATTTTGCATAAATCCACAGATTCTTTACAAAATTTTTGCAGAAATAGTAAAAAACGTCAGCAGATTCTGTCTGTCCCTAGTTATTAGGTCAAGGGGTCAAACACTTTTTCTCAGAGCCATTTTTTTTTTTTTTCAAAATTATTAGCCCCCTAACTTTTTTTTCAATTGACTTTACTGTAGAACAAAACACAGATGTCCAGTGATTTGCTTCATTACCTACTTATTAAAATACCTACTTATTACCTTATTCAATTAAGCCTTTAAATTGCACTTTAAGCTCGATAGTAGCTTCTTACTGCTATGACTATTTTTAAATAAATAGAAAATATAATATATTGTCATCATGGCACATACAAAATACATAAGTTATTAGAAATGTATTAACACAAATATTTTTTCTAAAATTTTCTGGGTAAAAAAAAACTTCCTCTATTGAAAAGCACTTGAACATTGTATGCGTATGTTTAGTTAGTGTCCTCACTGAAGCTTAAAAAACTCTGATCTGATTTCTACTACTTTGTATCTTTTGCTTTTAGTAGACAGAGCAGTACAGTGAGGACAGACAGTGATGTACTGTAAAGCAACTGGAAATTGCACAAAGCAGATGGTATTTCCTGTACATTCTGCATATTAAGTGCATTTTCAGACCCAACAGTCTACTCGACAAAAAAAAAAAAAAAAAAAACTATCAAAAGCACAGTCTACTCTCAAAGTCTCTCAGATTTTATCCTCTTTTATTTCTTTTATTTAACTTATTTCACAAGCACTCTGGCACAATCATAAAACTGCATCAGCTGCTCAGAAAACAACGCGCGCAAAATCTTCCATTCCATTATTCCTCCAACACTTCCATCCCTTTTCTTCACACGTTTAGCGTGGACACAGATACCAGATGAATTCAGCTGCCAGCTCATGAATTGAGAGATAAAAAAGGCAAGCTTCAGGTGTTATAAATTGCAGAGGTCTGTTCTCTTTGCGGGAGGCTGTAATAGAATAACCCCGGGGACACGCTGCCAAGTTGAGCCATTTTAATAGTCTCGGGTCATAGAGCCCGTTTTATGATAAAGTTTGTGTTAGCCGCACTGTAGCTTGTTAAATTTAATGTTCAAAGTGTAACAAACGAGAGGCCGTGGCCCTGTCCAGATCTGCATTGTCAACACGCGTGGACTTCGCCATCTCAGAGCCATACTACAGTCAGATAAAAGGCTCACCATAGTGAATAATTTATAGTGGTGTTTTAATTTCATGGTCCAGTAAGATGCTGGACTGAGAAACGCATGTGGAAACACCGGCTCAGACTCGCAAGCCTCTCTCCAGTGTAATTGCACTGTTTTGGTGCTGTAATTTCCTCTTGCTCTGGATGAGACCAGGCTTCTGTGCTATTTATAAAATATCTTGTTAATCCTGACGCGGATAATTAAGCAGCGCTGTTGATTTGTTGGTTTCCAGCTTAATTATGCTGAAATTACAGGTTGATTGGCTGTTAATGCGGCACACATGGTTTTTAAACCGCAGCATGGATCTCTTGGCTTGCTTTATTGATGTGTGATGTTTGTCGTGGTTTCATCAAAAGGCCGTGTTTGTTAGGGGAATCATTTTAAAGTTCTGAAAAATAATTAGCGACAGTTTCTGCAGATCATTTACATTTAAGCACTGATTAAAAACATGATCCAAGTGTCTCATTCACCATCGATATGATGATTTATAAACAGATTAAAATAGTGTGTTTTATGTACTTTAGAAATTAAAAAAAATACACATACTATTCAGGGAATATCATTTCAAGCTATAATGTTTAAATACTCATTCAGATTTTGACTTAATTATGCAATTGAATGAATAAAATTAACTATAAATTTGTAACTGCAAAGAATACTTTTACACAAAAAAGAAAATCATTAGAAGTATATAAAACAACAGTTTATTTTTTTATTTTAATTAAGGCCTATATTAAGGCCTAATTCAGAATATACTTATTGTTTTTCATTGATAATAATTCTGGCCTACATGGCAATACACCAGCCAGGGTTAATATTATAATTAACTGAATGGATGGATGGATGGATGGATGGATGGATGGATGGATGGATGGATGGATGGATGGATGGATGGATGGATGACGATAACCAGTGATCTAGGATTTGCAGAACGCTGGAGAACTACAAATCTGCCACTTTAATGAACTACAGATCTCATTACGCACTTCACTCACACACCTGTCACAGATTCCCCCTGATTGCAAACAAACACAGCTGAAGCTTTTCAGGACTAATCAAAGGGACTACAAACACAGCACTCACACACATTGTTGCTGAGTCTTGGTTACTGTAACTGAGCATTTCCTAGCATTTTTACTTGTCTTGCCTTTCATGTTTTTTTAACCCTTGTTTGTTTTACTGTTGAGTTGTTTTGTCGCCTGTCCAGACCATTCGCCTGTATTTCTGGATTACCCATGTTGTACTCTATTCTCTTGTTGACCCTGCTTGTCTGACTATCCCTTTGCCTAAATAAAGCTGCACCAGGAACTTCACTTGTTGCAGCCCGACACTTACTACTAAATGAATGAATGAATAAATGATTGAATGAATGAATTAATTAATTAAATTATTTATTCATTCATTCATTCATTCATTCAATTCAGTTTTCTCAAGGCTGAATTTCTTCATGTTGGTTATTCATTTAGTTTAATTTGACAAAACTACTAAGGAATGTTTAGAATGTTAAAAAAAATAAAAAAATCAACATAGTTAAAAAAAATAGTATACCATTTGTTGTCAATTAATGCAGACAAAAATCAACACTAAAGGGCACCTATTTTACCTTTTTTTTCAGGAATTAAAATAAATCGTTTGTGTTTCCAGAATGTGTCTGTAAAGCTTAAGCTCAAAACAACCATCAGATTGTTTAGTATACATTTAGGAATATTGTGATTTTTCTGCTCTAAACACAATTTAGCTGTTTTGTTGCCTGTGCCTTTAATGCTAGTTCTCCCCACCCTCTGTCCCCATGTTCCTGTCAGAGTGTGCCTCAATCTCCGGCTGCATCAGATAAACAGCACAGTGACAGGCATGAAGGAAGCAGATCTCAGTTGCTTTGCACACATCTTGTCTTCATGATATAATTGTATGTGTTACTATGGGGAAATGTATATATGGAGCTGTCAATCCATTTGGTCGGCGGGGCAAACCATACTCCTACTCCATGTTGTGCCTCAAAATGGGAAGAATTTGGATCCTATTTGTACATCAGAAATTAAAAAAAAAATTGACTTATTGTCTTTATATCACCACAATATGACTGTGGACACATTATACCTACACAGTTCTGTGCAAACAGGTGCCTTTAAAAATAAATAATTAAAAATATCATATCTGGGACACCACATTCCACTAAAATATGTTTATGTATCTATATATGGAGAGGTTAATTTGGTTCTATTTAAACTAAAACCACATTGGGATTGAATAAATAAATAAAACTTTATTTTTATATGATGTAGTTGTCAAAGTAATCAATCAATTTTAACCACAAAAAATTTTTAATCACAAAATGTTTTGATGTTGGGAAAAGGCCACTATTTTTATTTTACTCTATATCAAAACTGAATAGCCTCACATGTCTCCTTTCTCTCTCTATAAAATGTAACAAAACAGCATAGTCTTATTTAATGTGGAGGCAGGACCTGGGGTTTGGCCTAATAAAGCCGAGTTCTAAGTATTGCAGTCATGTTCCAGATGAGGCTCTCTGCTAACATCAGAGCCTAGTCTTAACACTGTTTGAGGTGGTGCGGGTGCCCAGACAAAGTGAATTTGCATGATTAAATTAGGATGTGCACACACATATGCCAGCCCATATTTTTCCCATCACACCCGGTTTAGTGCTGATTTACAGCCTGCGGCCGGGCTTCAGTAAATTCACTCCTCCTGCGGAGCACAGCACTCTCTCTCTTTCCCTCTCTCTTCTGTCACGTTCAAAAAAGCCTCTGCATGCCAATACAACAGTTACAATACCCTCATAAATACTGAATATAAAACATTACACTATCTGACCAAGTCGTAAGTCTCTTTCACTGCTTTTTTCTCTCTTTGTTTATTAATAAGGAACCGAAGCCATGTGTTTAAAGCTTGCCAAAGTGCACAAAACTTTCAAGGATGACGCAAGGAAAGCTGAGGTACATCCTGCTGTGAAAGATGTTTGCCAGAGTAAACAGAGTTAAAATGCCTGTAAATGACTGGCAAGGTCGTGTCTTAAATGATGCACTATACATACAGTACACTGCAAAAAAATGCTTTTTTGACTTGAGTTTTTGTCTTGTTTGTAGTCCAAATGTCTAAAAGTTCCTAAATCGCAAAGCATTTTCCATAGACAAGTAAATATTACAGTCTTGTTTTCTGAAATAAGTTACATTTAAGTGAGTTTTAAATTAAAACAAGCTAAATAATCCAATTTCAAAGCAAAGACTTTTGAAAAACTGGCTTTAGACTTACTATTTCTGAAAACAAGACATTAAGTGTTACTTGACTATAAAGTGCTTCTTTATTCAAGAACTTTTATATATTTGGACCAGAAACAAAAAAAGTAAAGCATTTTTTGAAGTGAATTTACTCAGCTTGTCTTTATACCGTTATGTAGTCAACCATCAATGGAACCTATAAGCACTGGCACGTCCACAACTTCATTGCACAGGTTAAATTCCACACATTTAATCTTTTCATTTAAACAAGTGCATCATATAGTTATTTAAAGTACATTTTAGAAGCGCAAACAGAAGATGTTTTGAGGTAATCATTAGTCAATTGTTTTTTTCAGCTTCTAAAGCATAAGACACCCAAAGTGTATGGGAAAATTCTGTGGTGTCTTTTCCCACAGAACTAAACTACAAACTTCTTCGCAAGTGGCAGGATGTTGACACACGAAGATACTATTTTTTTAACATGTCAGTGTTTACAAATAGATTAACAATAAAACTAAGGCTGTGTCTTAGAACAGTATAAAAGTGTGCCCGAATTCATAGACTATTATTAACAAAACATGAATGGCCGTTTTAAGGAATTATTTTATCTGGAAGCGCATACATGTCTCACAATTTTCACTTTTTCAAGCAAATAGCAAAAATAAAAATAAAAATATTGCAAACAACAATACTCAATATCTAATGCTATTGTTAAACATGACCTCGAGCCATTATGATTAAGTAAAGTTGGTTTTGTATTCGAGCGTTTATTCTGTGACAACTTGTGACACGCTCAATGTTATTTACTACTGTGAGTCTAAATTATAACTTAAAAAAAACATAAGCACTATTTAATTGACTGAACAATGTTGTACTTTGGTAGTCCTTGGCTGCGTAGTTCCCTATATTTACATTTAGCAAAGAACACCATTCTGAAATTATGTCATAAAGGAGAAAGCCTTAAAGTGCGAATATAAAACCTTTTTTTTCTCAATGCCATTAAGTAACAGAAAATGGCGCTCAGAGCTCACCTCTAAAGCTAATTAAACATCTTAAACAGAATTCAGTCAACATAATTATGACATCTGTACACTCTAAAACATTTTAAAATATATACTTTCACAAAACTATAAAGGAATGATTGAACACATACCTGAAAACGGTGAGGGGATTTATTAATCAGCCGCTTCTGTAACCTCTCAAACAAACTTTGTTTGCATAATGGAGAAAAACCGCGCGAGTTTGCCCCCTAGTGATCGTCAAGACAATATTAATCGATTGCCTAACTTCTTGACTAAACTGATCAAACATAACCAAGAATATATATATAAATAATGTAATTGCATTTGATAATTCTTTTTAAATGGATCCAAAATGTTCAGAATATTGAACAATGTCAATGTTTCAAAGAATTATGACTTGTTTTGTATGATTATAAAAACATATTTCACTCGGAGACACTATAACCTTTTTAGATTTACAAAAAAAAAAAAGACCTTCATCAGCACTAGACTGTTTGTCAATTAAATTATGCCAATATTAATAATAAAGTTATTTGCATTTTTATCGCAAAAATATTTTAACAAATTTTCAATAATATTATTTTAAGCTTTTCTTTGCCTGTGTTCAGTGTTTCCGGGATTGGCAGTCACTGACTGACGCTGGATCAGATTTGTCAAATAATTTTTAACTATTATAATATTTTTGCCCCACAGCTCAGTAATGAGCGCCTTTGGTCTTGAAATGCTTCTAAAACCTTCTGAGACTGATTTAATTCAGCAGCGCTGAAAGAGCATGAACATTCTGGCATTAGGACGTAATCCATGTCTTCCGGCTTAGCTTTGTGCCACGATTTTGCATTGTGTTAGTTTTTGTTTCCTGGAAATAACATGACAGCACAGATTTCCAATGTCGTCCTATGTAAATGCTCTCTACAGTCAGCAAGTTTTCAGCTCGAAATAATCCTTTTATTTATATTTCTGTTCATTTTCAAAAAAACATAAAGGTTTAGGAAATGGCATTCATTAGTAGAACTCGAAGAAATTAAACCACATTCATAAGTTGTATATATATATATATATATATATATATATATATATATATATATATATATATATATATATATATAATCTAGTATTTGTCAAGCAAAATAATTTTCATTTAAATTTTAACTATATATTTGTATATATATTTTTTACAATCCACAATGCAGTGCTGTTTATTTAAAGTAATGCTATTTGCTTGCATTTTAAAAGTTTCTCAAAGTGTCTTGAACCATGTCTTTTATCATTTATTCATTCATTTATTCATTCATTCCTTCAAGTTTATTAGTATAGTACTTTATACAATGTTTATTGTTTTAAAGGAGCTTTGCAAAAGGTTAAAGTTAAATTTACAATTAAATATAAGTTATTATACACAGACATAGTTAACCCTTAATTTATTGCACAAATAAACACACCAATATTTGTATTTTTAAATAATAATTTTAATTATTTTAATAATCCTTCTTTTCTTGTTTCTTTTATTCTTGCATGTGTAAAGCGCTTTGTATTACCATTGTGTATGAAATGTGCTTGCAACCAGTTACCTTAAAAAGATTTAGTAAATCCAATTAGCCATTTTTTTCTGTGTAAAACAATCAGTGTAGTGTAAAAAGAAAGCAAAACAATTTTAAAAATGCCTTAATGTACAGTTAAAGTCAGAATTATTAGCCACCTGAATTATTAGCCCCCCTGTTTATTTCTTTCCCCAATTTCTGTTTAATGGAGAGAAGATTTTTTAACACATTTCTCAACATAACAGTTTTAATTACTCATTTCTAAAAACTGATTTATTTTATCTTTGCCATGATGACAGTCAATAATTTTTGACTACATATTTTTCAAGACACTTCTATACAGCTTGAAGTGACATTTAAATGTTTAAGTTAAGTAGGTTAACCAGGCAGGTTAGGGTAATTGGGCATGTTATTGTATAATGATGTTTTGTTCTGTAGACTATCGAAACAAATTTGCTTAAAGGGGCTTATAATTTGCTCTTCAGTGTTTGGACTCTCAATAATGACTTCAAACCACACTGAACTGAGCTAAACTGAACTGAACTTATACACTAAAAACTGAACTACCCTGATCCAGTTACTATGACCATTTATGTGAAGCTGCTTTGACACAGTCTACATTGTAAAAGCGCTATACAAATAAAGCTGAATTGAATTGAATTGAATAATTTTGTCCTTAACATGGTTCTTAAAAAACTAAAAACTGCTTCTTTTTTTTTTTGTCTAGCCGAAATAAAACAAATAAGACTTTCTCCAGAAGAAAAAATATTATCAGACATATTGTGAAAATTTCCTTGCTCTGTTAAACATCATTTGAGAAATATGTTTAAAGGAAAAAAAAATCAAAGGGTTGCTAATAAATCTGACTTCAACTCTATATATATGTTTGCCCTTGGTCCAGATCACAGGAACCAAATTACAGATGCGAACGCGCCCTTAACTGCCACATAGTATGTAAATACTTTTCTGATGCCACTTTAAGTGTGTGACAGCAGTGCTATAATGAATCAAACTGCGGATTTTTATGTCACACATATATTTAAATACAGTCATAAGACATCATAAAGGTGAGCAAAATGATGTAAATCTTTCGCACCTGTCAGGCAAAGTAATCGTCCTTGACTTGGTATGTAGGGAAGCATCCTTTTGTTCTGAGGCGTCTCGCACAATTGAAAGTCTGTGGGCGGATTTGAGATTGCCAGTCTCGCTCTCCAGACCTGTAAGCATTTTATGTGCAATCGACATTCTAGTCTCGATGACCTTTCGCCAGATTCAGACATACTTGTGAATGACAAGCACATTGATTCTGTAGCCGAGCACTTTGTCTCCCATTAGGCGAAAACAGGAGTCGTCGCAGGTGATTATGAAAGAATATTTTCCCATTACAACAGAGACGGATCAAAGCGGCACAACTGGAACTCACGTGTGCCTTTGTGTCCGACTCCTTCAGCTACGCACACACACATTTATAATTACTTTAATACATAAAATGAGTGTCATTAACTTTTATTTGGAGGACAAAAGACAAAATGGAGTTATTGGCGACCAAAAGAAATCAGCGACCCTGAACTGTCTGAAACAAGTCTGCATAGCTTCGTTAAACATTTGCATAATGCCAGTCTAAGGATTTCATTGGCTGCCTATGAACAACACCTTCTTTTACCCTCAAACATTACAGGAGGAGAGAGTTTGGAGTGTGTTGCTGACATCTCTAGAGAACGCTGTTTTCTGTGCTTTATTGCTGAGCTTGAGGATTACGATAGTGTTGCTGTATTCATAACTGTTATAAGTGCTGATGAAATTTAGATATAGGCTCCGTCCAAAAGAACATATTTTCAACTATATAGCGTGTGAACAGTATGTGAGATGAGTATATGTCTGAATTCATAGGGCCCTATCATATACCTGGTGCAATAAGCCGCAAGACGTGCATGGTGTGATTTATTGCTATTTTCAGACCAGTGCAACTGTAATTTTCACGTTTTGCACCACGTTGTTTAAATAGCAAATCCATCTGTGCCACTTTGTGGACTCATGGGTATTCCGGTCTAATAAGGAGGTGTGTTGAGGCGCATTTTTGGAGCGTTGCTATTTTGAGAAACTGAAATAAACTGCGCCATTGACCTACTGAAAGCAGGTCTAAAGTCCAGCAGAGCGCATTAGTTATGCACCTATGCAGGTCCAAATGCTTACACATTGCTTAATGCACACAGGATGTGCAGCAATACACAAATATATTTACATATAAAATCAATTAGAGGATTAAAATGTTACAAAAGTTATTATTTTCTACATAAATATAAAAACCACTACCTCCATGCCTTCTTCATCTCTGGGGACTTTTTCAGTTCATTCATGACAATTTGCATTTGTATAATATTATTAGCAGTATTATTTAATATATTATATTATTTGTACATTTATATTTGTTTTAATAAAAACACCTTTAGATTTGTCCACCTGTTGGGTTCTGGAGACGTATACATAACCATATGGGGCATAAGAATTGAATGTGTGTTTGGATATAACTAAGTTTTATGATCACACTTTGTTATTATTGTTCATTTATTTGTTTGCTGAAAACTAGAACTGAATTTAAACATAGTTTTGAAACATATTTTTGTGCTTAACAAACAAAATGAAATATGTAGGCTAATGGATGTCTTCAGTGCAGTGAGTTCCCGTTGTTCCTTACGCCACAAAAGTAGAGGAGTAAAGTAAAGAGTTAAAGTAAAGTAAAAAGGCCAAACTGTTTGACACTAGGCGAGAAGTCCAATGCTTCCAAGTGTAATGCTTTTTTTGTGAAAAAATAATGCTATCCTCTAAATTTGTTTTTCTAAACATTTAATTTAACATTTTCTCAAAATTCAATGAATTTATTCTTGAGAAGTAATTACGTCATTCTCTAAATTGTATCAGTTCATTCATTCATTGTCTTGTCGGCTTAGTCCCTTTATTATTCTGGGGTCGCCACAGTGGAAGGAACCGCCAACTTATCCAGCAAGATTTTACGCAGCGGATGCCCTTCCAGTCTCAACCCATCTCTGGGAAACATCCACACACACACACACACACACACATTCACACACACACTCATACACTACGGACAAATTTAGCCTACCCAATTCACCTGTACCGCATGTCTTTGGACTGTGGGGGAAACCGGAGCACCCGGAGGAAACCCACGCGAACGCAGGAAGAACATGCAAACTCCACACAGAAACGCCAACTGAGCCGAAGCTCGAACCAGCGACCCAGCGACCTTCTTGCTGTGAGGTGACAGCACTACCTACTGTGCCACTGCTTCACCCTTGTATCAGTTTATTCTTCAAATTTTTTAAAAACTTTTTTTGTCTAAATTTAAATTTTTTTCTAAAACAATGTCGATTGTATCAGTTTATTTCAACATTTTATCTCAATAAAGCAATTTTTTCGTTAAAAAATATTACTTTATACTTGAAATTTGATGATTCCTGGTTATTTTTCCTGGTTATTCTTCAAATTTTATTTAAACATTTTTCTTTCAATTTAAAGAGTTTTTTTTCCTCAAAAAAGAATAACTATATAGAACATTTTGGAGGATGTAAACAAAAACAATGGTCCCAACATACTTCCTGTTGTACATTTTTAATTTCTATAGTTCTGAGAATCCAAAAAGAGCCATATATTGAAAAATAATTTTATGATAGCTATTTTAAAATTAAATTATGAGTGAATTGCCTCATGTTACAGTTATAAAGTAGTTTGATAACAAGCAGGAAATGTTCATGGGCCAATGACAAGACCACATTGAAATGGTCTATTCTCAAAATTGTGTTGGTTTGTTGTCAGTTACTTTATACTTGAAACTTCATGATTCATGGTTTCATTTTATTCATTCATTTTCTTTTCGGCTTAGTCCCTTTATTAATCTGGGGACGCCACAGTGGAATGAGCCGCCAACTTATTCATCATATGTTTTACGCAGCAGATGCCCTTCAAGCTGCAACCCATCTCTGGGAAACAGTCATACACACATACATACGCTACAAACAATTTTAGCTTACACAAATTCACCTGTACCGCATGTGTTTGAACTGCATGTCTTGGGAAACAGGAGCACCCAGAGGAAACCCACGCGAACACGGGCAGAACATGCAAACTCCACACAGAAATGCCAACTGACCCAGTCGAGGGTCGAACCAATGACCTTCTTGCTGTGAGGCATTTGTGCTACCCACTGCGCCACTGTGCTGCTTGTTCTTAGCATTTTATTTCAAAATTCTTTTTCATAATTTAAATCCAATTATTCTTTTTTCTTCGGCTTAGTCTCTGGTTGTCAGGGGTTGCCACAGTGGAATGAACCACCAATTATTCCACCATATGTTTAACAGGGAACACACTCTCACATTCACACACACACACACACACACACACACACAAACACTCAAACACTACAGCCAATTTAGTTAATTCAATTCACTTATATCATGTCTTTGGCCTGAGCCACCGTGGCGCCAACCTTTGAAATTCCAAATATAATGATTCATGTTTTTTAATGCTTTTTTTTTTAATTCTCTAAATTTAAAGAGTTTAATCTCACATTTGAAATATTTTAATCTCGAGATGGCTTGCTTTTTTTTATTTAGCTTAGCCCTAATCCTGTTATATCTTATATATAAAGCCCTAAATCCTATACAGTATGTGTGTGTTTATGTACATGTTTATATACAGTAGTCAACATTTCAATAGCTTTAATACAACTCTGATGAAAGGTTTATATATAGGGAGAGAGAATATAACTGAGAAATAAAACCATGACCCCAAGTATCATTTTAAATCGAATCTTGCAGAATGAAAAGACACACTGTTGTGCATTTTCTCATATGCTGACTACAGAACAACACACAAATTTGGCCAGAGTTAATAAATGCCCTCTCCGTAGCGAAAGGAAATAATCCCTTTAGTGCTTTCTCTTTGTCCTGCTGTGTGTGTCTACCTGTCTCTCGCTGTATATCTCTCTCTGTCTCTGCTGGACTGCGCTATACTGTATTTATTGGGAGACTGCTTTCACAAATCAAGCGACCGAGGGATGATTAGCTGTGCATATTCTGTGGCAGTCAGCACTGTGTCGGCTGCTAATACTGTTTGAGCCGAGCGTAAATTAAATATTGTCCCCTCCGCTCACAACAGATCCCTGTCTTCTGTTTGCTGAATGTGTGCAATGGTTAAATGCAAAAAGTCCGCAAAAACTCATGGCAAACATTCACTGAGCCTTCATGTGCATATGACTTAATAAAATGATTAAAATTATATGACTGAATTCTGTATTTGATAGAGTAGAGAGGAATGTGAATTGAAAATATATACATATACATACAGCATGTTTGTTGTAGTTTTATGCTAATATACTGTTGCTGCATATGCTTTTTTAATTAAGTTTTTTATATTTTAAATGACAACAAAAATGTGAATGTTTTATTATTATTGTTGTTGTTGTTGTTTCAGTGATATATTTATTTAGGATTTTTTTATATTTAAAATGTATATGAATAATAATTAATGAATAATAAATAGAATTAATAAACACATTCACAAAGTATAAATAAATGTTATAAAATAATAAAATAAATACATGATAATAATAGTAATAATAACAATGAAAAAAATAGTCATTATTTTTATATCATATGTAATATTTTAATGAACAATATTTTTATAATAATATGCTAAAATGCTCCATGTATTTACATTAATAAATAAAAAGATTTTTTAATATTGCTGTTGTTGATGTTGATTAAAAAATGATTAAAATTGTAAAATAAATAATGAAATGAAAAATAAAAATGAGCAGAAAAAGAACAACAGCAATGCCCTGATCACATAAATACATTTAAAAAAAAAAAAAAAAAAAAAAAAATATATATATATATATATATATATATATATATATATATATATATATATATATATATATATATATATACATACATACACACACACACACACACACACACACACACACACACACACACACACACACACACACACTCATATATATATATATGTATGTATATATGTATATATATATATATATACAATGTAAATAAAAGTACTAATAACAGAATACATAAATAAATAAATGCATACTAATATATTCCACAACATTAACAATAACAATAATAACAACAACAATAATATAATAAAAAATTTAATAACAAAATAATAATAATAACAACAATACTAACAATTACAAAAAAAATTAAACATTCACAAAATAAAAATAAATAATTATTTTAATGAATAATAATAATAATAATAATAATAATAATAATAATAATAATAATATTAATAATAATAATAATAATAATAAATGCTCTATATATTTACAATAATAAATAAAAAATATTATTGATTTTCTTGATGTTGATTTAAAAATGGTTAAAATTGTAAAATAAATTATGAAATTAATATTAATAACAAAATGGTTGAAAAAGAACAACAGCACGTTCACATAAATACATAAACAAATAAATAAATATTATTACAATATAAATATAAGTGCTGATGATACAATACATGAATAAAAACATGAACACTAATATATTCAACAACAGCAACAACAATAATAATAATATGCTAAAATGCTCAATGCATTTACATTAATAAATACAATATTTTTATAATTGCTATTGTTGATGTTAAAATGTTTAAAATGGTTAAAATCATACAATAAATAATTAAATAAATAACAATAAAGAATAAAACAACAACAGCAATACCATGTTCACATAAACAAACAAACAAATAAATAAATATTATTACAATGTAAATAAAATTACTTATAATAGCAAAGACGAAAAACACATAGATACATATATATTTAATAATACTATTATTATATATTTTTTATTAAAATTGTCACAATAACCAGAAATCTAACCCTCATAGATCACTGGAGAACACTCACATTTACAAGAACTACAATCCTGCCTTCATACAGAAGTCCTGTCATGCACCACACACACACACCTGTTCCAAGCCTCCTTGGATTAGACTCACACAGCTGATCCTGCTCATGTACTAATTACACTACACATATATATGGCTCACTCTGAAACTCTCATTGCTGAGTCTTGTTTGGTTTACACCCTGTAACATTACAAAGCATTTCCTGGTATAGTTTCTACATGCTCCAACCCTTGCTTTGTTTTATCGTTTACCCTGTCTGCTGCCTGTACCGACCATCTGCCTGTTACCTGACGACGTCTCTGATTGCCTTGTTTTTACCTGTTTGCGCCTGTTGTTGATCATTGCCTCTCTGATCACGATTCTCTCCCTTGTAGATAAAATAATATAATTTATTATTGTTATTATTATTATTATTATTATTATTATTATTATGTTACATTAATGGAAATGTGTTTCATTTTTGGACAGCAAATAAAACCTCATTAACTACTAACAAACTTGGCTACTTGCAAATTTATAATCATTATAACTGACATCACCTCTAAAGTCCATATATATACACAATACAGGTGTACAGTGCATGGCTTAACAAAGCTGCTCCTCCAGAAATCCCCTAAACAACTGCAAGAGCAGAAAGCTTGCCATTTCTCAGCCTCTCATATAGAGCTGCCTCCATTAGTGCAAAGCAGAGGCCCGCTTTTATGCTGCTCTGCAATCATGTTTCACTCCCTCGCAGGTCTGCCTCTATTTAGGCAGGCAGGGACCGGTCCGACACAGGCTTAAAAAGAAACCCCGGCTCTGATTCTTGAGAGCCACTCTCTCTGGGAAATCTAGTGAGCTGTGATGACTGTAAAAATATCTTCTTTTCTGGAAACTACAGGTAGTAATTGAAGTTGTTCTCTGGGGTGACCAATGACGTATAAGTGCTTCCCGCTTACCAATTTTTCCTGACTAGCAAATATAAATGACCGTCAGGGTTTGACAAACATGCAGAATGTATTAAAGGGGCGTACAATTTGCACAATTTAAAAGCACTCGCATATTACTGTGAAATTCATTACGGATTTAGATGTATATATGGAATTGATTTGGATAATTTTAGGATGAATAAATCTAAAGTAATTCTGTATACCTAAATAAATAACAACAAAATTATGTTCTATGTGTCTTTAATATTGCTTGCACCCAAGTGACAACCTCCTGCTCTTCATTCAGAAGTAACTGAAACTGCAATTCATTGAAATTCCGCTCGTCTTAACTCCATAACAGAGCAAATTTCTATTGACCCCACTGTTAAAATGGCCTTCTTTACAGCAGAAAAAGGTGATTACAGCCTGGTACAAAGAACGATTTTGGTTCCTATAGCTAATATCACCCTTCATGACAACTGTAAGGGGGTGATTTTTTTTGTAACTCATCTGTTTGTTTATATTAAATTATATTAAGTCTGCATAATAAAAGGCGGAGCCACTTGAGTGACAGCTAGGTCTCGCTGTCTCATCACCTTAGCTGATTCCGGCTGATTAGCAGCTGAACTCAGCATATACATTTTTGTTTTGTTTTATATGGCTTTACACAGCCAATTGCTTTTTGGAATTATTTCGTACAATTATCAGATGATATGGCATGCTGTGTGCGTTTAATTATGCTTACAAACCATTCACATGGCCTTCATTTCCCAGGTGAGTGAAATTCTATACTTATATAGTCTGTGTAATCAGTCCAAAAGCAGCTTCAACTTTGAGTGTCTAATCAACAGTGACTTGGAGTAGGTGAGTGTGTGTGTTGCATGACTGGGATCTGTAGTCCATAAACCAGCAGGTTTGTAGTTCGTCTAAATGTGTGTTTACCACAGGCTGGATTGATGGTGATCGTGACATAGGAACTGCCTCGCTATATAAAAATCTTTCCAGCTTAATTTTAATTCATATTTCAGTTAGGTGGACATTTTCTTTTATCTTTATTACTAAAATATGTTTTGACTATTAAAACAGAGTCTATAAAAAAAAAAAAAAAAAAAACTAGAAAAATTTGAATAAAAAAATATGGAATTGGGGGTAAAATCTGAATATTAAGATAAAAGAATTTAAGAAAAAAAAGGCCCTAGTGTAACAATATCTGTGTCACAGTAACACCGAAGCACTTTTGCAATGTGTGTCGACTAATTACCACACTCTTCTCTTAGCCATTAACTAAGAAATTTGCTGAATAACTCCACTAATCAGTTGGCTCTGCTAATTGATGTCATATTCTCTCTTTTTTTAGGGACGTTATTGTTTCTTATGCTTGCTAATTCACTGAGTGTTAACTATGCAGGTTGAGTCCATATGCTTGCACTAATGAGGTCAGAAAAGTCTTTGAAGTAGCGCAGCTGCCACTTCATTAATCTTTGTGTTTGTGTGTGAAAATGACCCGGTGTTAATAAGCCCATTTTGCTCTTTCCAAAGACTCAGATTCTTCTGGGTTTCTTCTTTTTTTTTTTTTTGCTTTCAGTTGTCCAGTTGGATATCAGGTCAGGTTTTGTAGCTCTTAGAACTGCTGATTGTAAATCTGAAACACTTTGGCTGGCTTTCTTGTTCTTGTTTTCCTGTCTCGCTGAACTTGCTTTTTTACTTTTTATTCATTTGTCAGATGCTTTTATCCAAAGTGACGAAGAAAAATAGAAGAAAACATACTGTTCTGTATGAACAAAAGAACAACATGCAGATACCTTGACATTTCAGAGTTTATTCTAAAAGTGGTGTTGACTTGAAATTATCACTCTGGTTTCACCTGTATCATCCTGCTAATGTAGATGTTGAACTGAAGCACCTGCTACTCATATACAATGACTAAGAGCTGAGGGTTGCTGAAGAACTTCTGAGAGATTTTAGATGCTGTCTGGGCTTTTACTGCCTTTCTACACCTTACTTTTTTCATGTGTTCAATACTCTTTTCTTCATTTTTGTTTTCTTTTCATATATAATTTTTTTGGGGTGTTACCCAACATCTGGTAAAAATTTTAAGTCAAAAGCACTTTTAAAAATAAGCTTTCTGAGAAAAATGGTGACATGTTCAATACTTATTTTCCAATTTGTATGTATAACTTAAACTTAAACTCCTTAAACTCTAACTTAAACTCCTCGCAATAACTGCACTGTTTAACATTTGCACGTTTAAAATTTGCACATTCACTGCACCACATTGAACTGTTTACTTATTGAACTGTACATACCCACTGCATATAGGCATTTGTAATTATGTACACACCCACCATACATATACACTTGTAATCATGCTTATTAATCTGCATACTACTGATTATTAATAGCAACCTGTACATATATTCATATATTATAACATATACACTTGTAATCATGTTCATCTATCCCTGTACATACATTCATATATTGTAACATATACACTTGTAATCATGTTTATCTATCTGCACACGAATTATTAATAGCAACCTGCACATATATTCATATATTGTAAATCTGGTCATAGCTTATCCAACCTGAATATAATGTTCATAGTACATCCATCTGTAAATATCACTATATTTTTCTATAACTGCACTTTATAACTTATTCCTGTATCCTGCACTTGCTGTTATTGCACTGCTGGTTAGACCTAAACTGCATTTCGTTGCATTGTACTTGTACATGTGTAATGACAATAAAGTTTAATCTAATCTAATCTAATCTAATCTAATCTAATCTAATCTAATCTAACATCCTCAGGTCCTCTCAATTTATATTTTCTTTATAGATGTGTGTTTGAGAAATATTTTAATGTAATTGTAACCACGGGGAGTGACACTTACAACTGAGGTAAGATCCAATATGCAGGTTTATTGGTCGTCAGGCAAGCAATGGTCAATACTTGTACAAACGTGTATGTGTAGGCTGTCCAGAATCGTAATCAGTAACAGGCTAAAAGTCAAAAGGCAGGTGGCAGGCAGGAGACCGAGAATACAAGGCTACGTAAAACACAGGGAAACAAGACAAGGAATAACGCGTTGTAATGTCATCTACTGATCAACAAGACTCGACAATAGGTGTGAGTGAATGTGCTGCTTAAATAGTGTGTGCAATCAGTCTCTGACAATTCTCAGGTGGTGAGAGCAATCAGTCTAGATGAGGAAGCATGTGTGAGTGTGACCGGAGTGCATGTATGAAAATGTAGTCCAGAAATGGCGGATTTGTAGTCCATGGTTATAGTTAGTGTAAACCAGCGATCTTCTGAAAGACGATCGCTGGTAATCGTGACAGTAATATTTTAATATTATTCTAAAAAGTTTAGTTCATATTAATTTTAACATATCACCAATGTTTTAGCTTCAGAAGTGTTAATAAATCAATGTTTTGTGGAATGGCCTAGATTTTCAATCACAACTCTTTATTTCAATGGTCGCTATTGAACATTTTGTTGACTAAAAGTTGCATTGCAACTACATGCCAATTACTTCCCATTTGAGTTTTAGTATACTCCTGGCTTAATATCTGTTCATATGCTCTTTCAACAGACATTTAACTGACATTAAGAAACTTTGCAAGTACATATCAACTCCAACCTAACAGTCTGCTTATAATCAGTTAGTTGGCATGTAGATACAATGTAACTTAAATTCAACAAAATTATTTATGATCTTTCAGGAATTTCTTTGACAATAATATAAATAATTACAGACCTTTGTCGAATAATCCAATAAACCATACTAAAACATACCTAATAAATTCAGTAAATTCAGAGAATTCTCAAATTTTCTACGTATAAATAAATAGTGATAAAAGGTGAAGTGCTCACTAAAAAGATGAATCTTTCTAGATGTTTCATCTGTGTAAATACATGTTCTAGAACGAAAGAAAGATAGATAGATAGATAGATAGATAGATAGATAGATAGATAGATAGATAGATAGATAGATAGATAGATAGATAGATAGATAGATAGATAGATGATGGATGGATGGATGGATGGATGGATGGATAGAAAGAAAGAAAGAAAGAAAGTTAGTTCTTTAAGGTTCCACACAGTGACAGCTATATTTGAAGAGCTGATTGATTGTGAAATGTTCTTATTTCCACAATTTTTGTTTTTAAATTTTTGTATTTGATGCATCAATTAAGACAAATACAGATAACCAATAACTCTTCTTATTTAGAAGCCAATATACAGATTGCTGAACACAAACATTTGAAGACATTTTGTGAAGTACTCCATAATTGATCTGATACACTGTGAAATATTCAACCTAAAGTTTACAGTAAATTACTGGCTAATTATTTCTTTTGTTTCACCGTAGGGTACTGTATGTAAATTCACAGTAAATTACTGTGAGGTAGTTAATAATAACAATAATTCTGTATATATTTTCAAAATTTAAAAAAGTGTCTGTATTGGCATACAATTTTGTGTGTATTAATTTCTATGTTGAATAAAATAAAGTGTTAGAATTCCTATAACTAACCTGCAAATGTTATAGCCCTTTTTACAGTAATTTGCTGTAATCATGATGGTGCCTCAATTTCACAATAAAATTCTAAGTACAAAAAAATTCAGTTAAATTTCTTTAAAGTGACTCTAATGTAATTTACTGTAAAAAATTATAGTAACATGTTGTGAAATTCTGGGAATTTTTTTACAGTGTACTTTCTCATTAAGCCAATAACAAAGGATCTTTTGAGCTCAGGGCTCTCTCTTGGCACAACATGCCAAACTAACTTTATAATCAATCATCAGCTAAGTGTGAACTCTTGAAGTAAAAAACTATTTGAAATAGCCACTGATATACTGTTATTAATTTACTCTGTTGTTTTTATTTCAGTTGTATCATTCACAATGTGACTGTTGTCAACTGCAACCTCTCTCAATGTAGTTGATATCCTTCTTAAAATTTCTATACATTTTACATTTTAAACTACAGTTTCTACCAAAAAGTCCTACCAAAAATATGTATTTCTCTGATGTAGGAATAATTATTTAACACGTCACCATTTTTCTCAGAAAACATTTGTTAAGGTGCTGTTGACTTGAAAAATGTCTCCAGATGTTTGTAACAAGCAAAAAAATCCATATATGCAAAGCAAACAAATATAATTACATTACAAATGAAGTTATTTGTAATAAAATGAAATGACGCAAAGAAAAAGTATTGAACACATAAGAAAGGGAAGTGTAGAAAGGCAGTGAAAGCCCAGACAGCAGCTGAAATCTCTCAGGAGTTTTTCAATACCCCCCGTCCTTCATCATTATAAATGAATATTCACTGCTTCAGTGCAATCTAGATTATCAGGATGATGAAGATGAAACCAGAGTGGACATTTCACCAAGATAACGAGAGAAAGAATTTTCTTTCAGAGAAAGAAAATCAAGCTGTAGAATGGCCCAGCCAATCACCTGACTCGAATCCAATAGAAAATACCAAATAAAGCTCAGATTTGATAGACGAGATCCACAGAACCGTCCAGATTTTTAAACTCTGGTAAAGTCTGTAAAGAACTCACACCTGAGCAATTCATGTGTCTTTATTCTTCGTATAAAAATGTCTTTAAGCTGTCATCACCAAAAAAAAAAAAAACTTTATGTAAAGTATTAAATTCATTTCAGTATTTTAGCACTTTCCCCTTGTGTCATGTCATTGTTATCACACATAACTCATATTTCAGATTTCTTTGTTTTGTTTTATTCTTATGTTTGTATTATTTGTGTTTTTACCAAAATCTGGTTCAACTCCAAGTCAACAGCTCCTTTAGAAATATTATTCCCAGGAAAAAAACATGACGTGCTCAATACATATTTTCCTCGCTGTATTTCTCATTAACCTTGCAGAGTGTCACCTCATCTGGTTCCTCTGCTCCTCTGTACATTCACAGTTATTGTTTTTTTTTCTCATGTTATTTAATGCTGCATTGACTCTTGAGGTCTTAAACCACAATATTGGTCCTAGAAATGTTATGACTTCCTTTCACGGCTCTGTTCTCCCTTACCTCTGCACCTAATATTTCACGCCACGTTGATAAAATAATGGAAATATGAAAAACCCATTGGGCTGAACATATGTTGCGTAAATGCTGAGCATATGTTGCATAAATTTTGAGATCCCACTTCACCTTGAGATAATGTCGTTCACATAAAACTTGTAGCCTTGGGCGGGGAAAAAATTCTGTTTTGAATCCAGAATTTTGTTTTATTTTGTTACTTTTTTTTTATTTCTGAGTATGTTGCTTCTACTGCTGGCTCAGTGGTTACACTGTCGTCTCACAGCAAGAAGGTCACTGGTTTGAGTCCCAGCTGGACCAGTTGGGATTTTCTCACCTTGGAATTATAAGGTTCTATTTGCATTCTGAATGATTTTGAGATTTTGAGCTTCGAAGCTTTTGCATTCCATAGTAATCAGTAAGTGTGTAAGTCTTAAAATGTAAACAACTTCTAAAAAACATCACATAATGTAAATAAGTTGTCATTTAATAAGAATATGTCAATAACTCAATTTTGACAAAAAATGTCAGCTAGAACCTTATAATTCTAAGGTGACAATTTCTGTGTGGAGTTTGCATGTTCTTCCCGTGTTGGCGTGGGTTTCCTCCGGGTGCTCAAGTTTCCCCCACAGTCCAAAGACTGCGCTATAGGTGAATTGGGTAAACAAAATTGGCCTTAGTGTATTTGTGTGAATGAATGTGTATGGATGTTTCCCAGTACTGGGTTGCAGCTGTAAGGGCATGCATAAAACATATGCTAGAATAGTTGGTAGTTTATTCCGCTGTGGTGACCTCTTATAAATCAGAGACTAAGCCGGAGGAAAACAAATGAATGTTGTTCATACAAAGGACTGCAGAGTACAGAGTCTGATAAACTGTGTAATTGAAACTAAATGCTGAGAAAAGAGACAATTTTCTCTTGCTGTATCTAAACCTGATGGTCCAAATTTGTGTGTTATATATGGAACAAAATGTACAGAGACTTGTTCTGTTCTGGGGGGATATTCTGTTTGATGGTATTACATAACACTGCACGATACTGTTTTTGTTAATAACTTTCTGAACAGTATAATAAGGACAGTGAAACAATGTGTGGGTTTCACAAAGTAATAATTGTTCCAAAGTTGACTAAAGTTTCGTTTTTTGACAGATCTGAAAAAAATCTGTCAAGTTTCATGCAGTTTTCTGTAATTTGTAATTCATGCTTTATTTTTCCTCATTTATTTATGCTTCTAAATTGCATTATGGGACTTTGACCTTTCTTCCTACAACTTTTAACATTCATTCATTCATTTTCTTTTCGGCTTAGTCCCTTTATTAATCCGGGTCGCCACAGCGGAATGAACCGCCTACTTATCCAGCATATGTTTTCTGCAGCGGATGCCCTTCCAGCTGCAACCAAGTTTTCTGGGAAAACTTTTAACATTAAAATGTTTAACATTTTTAACAGTTTTAAGTGATATATTGTATGTGTTTATGCTATATATGAGCTCTATACACAGCTAGAGTTTTAAAGACAATAATAAACTTGCAGTTGAAGCTTAATGTGACTATTTTCAATTTCACAAGGTTGTTTTTACAGCATAGATGTGGAAATGTAATTACAATACATTCAGTTAAATGGACTTAAGCTATAATTTAGTTGTTTAAGCGTAAAATGAGATGAAAGACTGTTGTAACCATTAAAATCCATCAGTAGAAACAGGTTGGCACAGAAATTCAATGCTGGAGTAGAATAAACTGTCATATTTTAAAGACATAATGGGGAGGGGGAAATGGAATTTAATGCAGTTCTTCTTGTCCAATCTGAGACCCGAGGTGGGGACCCCCTCCCCCCAAAAAAACAATAAATTAAAAAAAAAAAAACTCTGAATTTTGAAAAATATATGTATATATGTATATACCTAAAATAATTGTCTAAGTAGAAAGAAAACCGTATTTATCATTTAAAATGCATTTAGAAACAGTTGAGTTCCCCCTCCCCTTCCTCAAAGTGGTTCGGTCCACTGTGTGCTTTTTTCCCCTCATCTCACCGACGTCAGGTGTGCGGCTGCGGCTGTATATAGTATAGTATAGTATATATATATATATATATATATATATATATATATATATATATATATATATATATATATATATATATATATATATATATATATATATATATATATATATATATATATATATATATATATATATATACTAACTATAATTAAATCAATTCTTAAAGTATTTTATCATGAAAGGTGAATAACATGAAAATGAATAATGCATTTACATAAAATACTACAAAGTACACAATATAATTGCTTACATTTTCAAACAATAAGTGAGTTGTTGGGCACATATATGTTCCTTCATAAAATTCAGTAAGATATTGTTTCGGTAAATAGCTTTATAGTGTGTTTTCAGTATATTTTCTTCTCAGTTCAGCACTCGCTGTGTGACACTCACACCTTCTTTGCTGCTCAGCTTGTGTGGGCAGTGTGAATCCTGTACCTGTTATGTACTTATGTTGCATAGTCATTCAAATAAATATATATACAGCCACATTTGTGCATGCTGCGAATCAGATTTTGTTATTACCGTCGTTATTATTTCATGAGGTTGAATGGGATAGCTTGGGTTATGTGCTTTTTTGTTTTATTTACTTGCTTACTTTTCAGACTGATTTGATTTTTTATTGAGGGACTGTATGTATACTCAATATATAAGGCAGTGCCCTTGTTTCCATGGTGACAAACTTTACATTGCATGGCAGGATATTACAGATATGCTCCTGCTGTCCTGATTTTTGTCCTCTGAGCCTGTAAAGATTGTTTAATTTTGTGTCGTTATGAATGTTTAAGAGCGAACATTGAAATGTGAAGCATGTTTTGCGCAGAGACCATTTGTATGAATGTATTTGTTGAGGGCAGCAGGGTTTTTCAGCTGACGCAAGGCTTTTTCGGTGCAGTCCAGATCGAGTCTGTACATTGACCGTGTCCAATGATCTACGCAGTCTCATTTTGAAAAGATCTATATTTCATCATTAAACCACTGGGCTTCTCACCGTTTGTCAATAGCCATCAGCATGCCATTCTTCCATCCAAATAACACAAAGCAAACATGTCATAAATCCGCTATCATATCCACTTAACCTGAACACATCCTGGCTCTCTGAAGTACCTTATGTGCAAAAAAAAATAAGCTCCATATTGCATTTCCGTTCCGCCTGAGAGTTGTTTTAGCCATGTAAGGATTAAAGCCTGATTACACAGACAGCTGACAATGCAGTTTGAGGACGTCAAACCCAAGTAAATAACCGTCAAACAGCTCAATATGAGGCGGAAATGAGCAATAATTACAATATGCTGAATCAAAAGTCATTGTTAAAGTATTAGTTCACCTAAAAATGTACATTTGTTGTTAGTTCACTTATCTCAGATGAATAAAGAGTGTTAGAGTAAATTGAAACTATGGCTTACCAGCACTTTGAATGCCAAAAACATGATGATGTTAATAATACAGATATATCATGGAAATGTTTTTGAGTTCTTTAGGGTCAATATTAAAAGTTCAACCTAGGCTCATTCTGAAAACGTAATCCAAATACATTTCTTAGGAGCGCCAAATACGTCCCAGGAGGTACATTTTTTGCAGTTTTTGTTTCTGCGAATCCACCAGAGGCCGCTGTTTAGGCTTTTTAAGATCTTAAATTTCTCTCGAGTGCCATTCGTGCCTGCTCGTCTCAGCTAAATCCACTAGACGCTGCTGTCAACTGACTGACTTGACAGATACCCTACCCACCCCCTTCCCTAAACCTAACCGATAATGTTTTCAAAAGCACTGATTGACCCAAACCTAAGCAAATAACAGTGAAACAGCTCAATATGAGGGAGAAATGAGTATTATTTGCAATATACTTGCTGGATGTGGAATTGAAATTCATTGTGAAAGTATTAGTTCACCCAAAAATGTACATTTGTTGTTAGTTCACACACCTCAAATGGTGATTTTGCTTCGGTAGAGTAATAAAGAGTGTCAGAGTAAATTGAAACTATGGCTTACCAGGACTTTGAATGCCAAAACATGATGATGTTAATAATACAGATATATACCGGAAATGTTTTTGAGTTCTTTAGGGTCAATATTAAAAGTTCAACCTAGGCTTAGTCTGAAAACGTACTCCATATACATTTCTTAAGAGCGCCAAATACATCCCCGGATGTAAGTTTTTTTTTTTGCAGTTTTTGTTTCCGCCAATCCACCAGAGGCCACTGTTTAGGCTTTTTAAGATCTCAAATTTCTCTCGAGTGCCATTCGTGCCTGCTCGTCTCAGCTAAATCCACCAGACGCTGATGTCAACTGACTGGCTTGACAGATACCCTACACACCCCCTTCCCTAAACCTAACCGATAATGTTTACAAAAGCACTGATTGACCCAACCCTAAGCAAATAACAGTGAAACAGCTCAATATGAGGCAGAAATGAGTATTATTTGCAATATACTTGCTGGATGTGGAATTGAAAGGCATTGTGAAAGTATTAGTTCACCCAAAAATGTACATTTGTTGTTAGTTCACTCACCTCAAATGGTGATTTTGCTTCGGTAGAGCAATAAAGAGTGTCAGAGTAAATTGAAACTATGGCTTACCAGTACTTTGAATGCCAAAAACATGATGATGTTAATAATACAGATATATACCGGAAATGTTTTTGAGTTCTTTAGGGTCAATATTAAAAGTTTAACCTAGGCTCATTCTGAAAACGTAATCCAAATACATTTCTCAAGAGCGCCAAATACGTACCGGGAGGTACGTTTTTTTGCAGTTTTTGTTTCCGCGAATCCACCAGAGGCCGCTGTTTAGGCTTTTTAAGATCGTGCCATTCATGCCTACTCGTCTCACCTAAATCCACCAGGCGCTGCTGTCAACTGACTGGCTTGATAGATACCCTACCCACCCCCCTTCCCTAAACCTAACCGATAATGTTTTCAAAAGCACTGATTGACCCAACCCTAAGCAAATAACAGTCAAACAGCTCAATATAAGGCAGAAATGAGTATTATTTGCAATATACTTGCTGGATGTGGAATTGAAAGTCATTGTGAAAGTATTAGTTCACCCAAAAATGTACATTTGTTGTTAGTTCACACACCTCAAATGGTGATTTTGCTTCGGTAGAGTAATAAAGAGTGTCAGAGTAAATTGAAACTATGGCTTACCAGGACTTTGAATGCCAAAACATGATGATGTTAATAATACAGATATATACCGGAAATGTTTTTAAGTTCTTTATGGTCAATATTAAAAGTTTAACCTAAGCTCAGTCTGAAAACGTAATCCAAATACATTTCTTAAGAGCGCCAAATACATCCCCGGATGTAAGTTTTTTTTTGCAGTTTTTGTTTCCGCCAATCCACCAGAGGCCGCTGTTTAGGCTTTTTAAGATCTCAAATTTCTCTCGAGTGCCATTTATGCCTACTCGTCTCACCTAAATCCACCAGGCGCTGCTGTCAACTGACTGGCTTGACAGATACCCTACCCACCCCCTTCCCAAAACCTAACCGATAATGTTTACAAAAGCACTGATTGACCCAACCCTAAGCAAATAACAGTGAAACAGCTCAATATGAGGCAGAAATGAGTATTTTTGCAATATACTTGCTGGATGTGGAATTGAAAGTCATTGTGAAAGTATTAGTTCACCCAAAAATGTACATTTGTTGTTAGTTCACTCACCTCAAATGGTGATTTTGCTTCGGTAGAGTAATAAAGAGTGTCAGAGTAAATTGAAACTATGGCTTACCAGGACTTTGAATGCCAAAACATGATGATGTTAATAATACAGATATATACCGGAAATGTTTTAAAGTTCTTTATGGTCAATCTTAAAAGTTCAACCTAGGCTCATTTTGAAAACGTACTCTGTATACATTTCTTAAGAGCGCCAAATACATCCCAGAGGTATGTTTTTTGCAGTTTTTGTTTTCGCGAAACCATTAGAGGCCGCTGTTTACGCTTTTTCACATCTCAAATTTCTCTCGAGTGCTATTCGTGCCTGCTCATCCCAACTAAATCCACCAGACGCCGCTGTCAACTGACTGACTTGACAGATCCCCCACCCCTTCCCTAAACCTAACCGATAATGTTTTTAAAAGCACCCCATTCCTTCAGCTTAGTCCCTTATTTATCAGAGGTCGCCACGGTGGAATGAACCGCCAACTATATTGGCATATGTTTTACGCAGCGGATGCCTTTCCAGCCGCCACCTAGTTCTGGAAAACACCCATACACTCTCAAATTCACACACACTTATTTACTGTGGCCAAGTTCGTTCATACAATTCCCCTACTGTATACCTCATGTCTGGAGCACTCAGAGGAAACCTACGGCAAGATGAGGAGAACATACAGTACAAACTCCACGCTGAAATGCCAACCTGTCCAGTCATGACTCGAACCAGCAACCTTCTTGCTGTGAGGCGACAGTGCTAACCGGTATATATATAAGGATATATATACATTGAGTCATTCTTTCACAGATGTTTACCAGCGTTTTGATCTTTCTGCTGCATTTTCTGCATTTTTTATATTATTTTTCTCTCCCTTATGTTTCAAGGCATGTAACCACATTACTTTGACAATAATTGTATTGACATTTCTCAGTGTAGAGCTCAATAAAGCGATTTAAAAAGTAGTCATGTAAGCAAGTTTTATCCCTTGTCCTCACTGGCTGGAAAAGTCACAAAGCACGCTGGAAAAGATGCAGGAGAAAAAAAAAGTTAGCAAAATGGCTGAATCAGGTAAAACTGCAGAAGACTGGACCATACCAATATCCCTGCTTTACAACAGAAAAAGAAAACGATGCAAGGGAGCATTTTAGTCTGCATGTTGTAATGGTGTGCCTTAAGGAAACATGTAAGATTCTTTAAAGGTCCAAGGAAATCAAAATAAAGTGTTTTAGATGTTAGTATCAGTATTGTTCGATTGTAACATATCTATAATCTAGTGCAGTGGTCACCAATCCTGGTCCCTAGTTTTGCATGCTGTGCCCGGAGAGAGCCCCAAGCTCATGAGAGCCTCGAGCCTGGGGCTCCCTCCCGTTGCAGGGCGAGAGGGGAGTTTGAGCTCGGGTAGATCTCGAGAACCCCCCTCCCTCCTGCTGCGTGAGGGTTGCTAAGGTGATGTGTTGCTGACAGAATTGAATCGAATGTGTTGCTGATTTGGTTTAATCCATTTACTTAAGTGTCATGTTTTTGGGAGTGTGGGAGTAAACCGGAGGACCCGGGAAAACCCACGCAAGCACGGCGAGAACATGAACTCCACATGAAAATGCTGACCGTTTGGGTAGATGCCAGAACCGGAGGCATTTTGCTGTGAGGCTGCAGTGCTAGCCACTGGGCCGCCGTGCTGCCCTGTAGACAAAGGAGGAGGCGTGGAGGGAGGGGATTTTTCAAGATGAAGATGACTAAAGGTAAGGTGTTTTGTTATTTATACATGTTTAGGAGTAGTCTGATTGGTGGTTCGTACATTAGCTTGACTCGGGGCCAGCCGTGTCAATCATAGGCACGTGATCCTCTTAAAATTAGTTTATGAATAAACTTCACTTATTATTTTCAAATAAAGAAAAAAAAACTGTACCAATCAGGGGTGGGTTCCCTAAACAACAACGACACTTGTGGCTGAACTATCACAGTACGATGCATTGTTTGGAAAAAAAAAACAATTTAATGACCAGTGTTTCCCAAAACCATAGTTTCTCTGTCGCAGATTTATCGTTTGAACCACGGTAGCTGTAACGTAAATATAATAATCAACCAGACACTCTAAACGAGATGGAGTTAGCTTTCATAGGTCTTTAGAGAAAACCTCCGATAATTTTTTGTACAAATTATATTGTTTTACATGCACACGCATGTAAAAACAATCCAATATTATTTTTGGTAAAAACATGCACTCGCTTTCTAACTACAGCTCTAGAGGTGTAGTTGTAAGCGTACAAGTTTGCAACACAGTTTGCGAATGTTCGTTGGAGTGATGAATTTGGGAAATCGTCACCTTGGATTTATAAGGTTCTATCTGTGTTCTGAATGATTTCAAGATATTGAGCTTTAAGGTTTTTGCATTCCATAGCAAACTGCATGTGTGTAACATTTGATTTTTGAACACAAAGTCTTAAAATGTAAACAACTTATGAGAAAAAAAACATCCCATATAGTAAATAAGTTGTCCTTTGATAAGAATATGACAATAACTCAATTTTGACAAAAATGTCAGATGGAACTTTATAATTCTAAGGTGATGAAATGACAAATCGACCAAACTTGCGACCTTAGTTGTCTAACAATGGTTTTCGAAAACACCCCACAGGTCGCTTTGAGAAAAAGCACACCCGCAGCACCCCTAAAGAGCAATGATTCATGGGTTTATCAATTTTATTGCAGTCGCGACACACCAACATATCTAGCCCAGTTCAGGCTCAGTTATGTATTATTAACTTGGCTGTGACTTGGCCCAGATATGGTCCATGTTAGGCCCTTGTCTGGAAGCCACACTTGGTCCAGTCATGTACCGTAATTCAATACGGCATGTAGGCCAAGCAAAAGCTAATTGTCTGAGCCAGAGATATTTTGCTATGTGGGTTACCTCCAGCCTGATCTCACGAGAAAACGTAAGTATTTTACGTTTTGGCAGTTTAGTGGCTAATTCGTACGAATTCGTACGAGTTCAGTCGTAAGAAAATGTACGATTTTAAAAAGGAGGCGTGGCACCTAACCCCACCCCTAAACCCAACCGTCATTGGGGGATACGCAAATCGTACTAAAATGTACAAATTAGATCGTACGAGTTTGTACGAATTAGCCACTAAATTAAAAAGTTAGGAATTGCCGTGAGATTGTGTTGGTTACCTCACACGTCGTAATGGTGTGCCATAGACATAGAAGCTCTTTTTTTTCTATTTTTGTGATAGATACAATGAAGGAAGCCTATTTAGAGAAATCATAAAGAGATCAGCATGTGAATCGGCCATAGCCAAGATCAATTTTTGCAATTCCACATGATTTCCCACACTGCCTTGCCTCCAATGGAACATTTGCTACATACACCGTGTGAAATTCTCACCTTTCGCATTATGCTAAATACCAAACAAAGACACAAACGAACTCTTGGGAGCCATTAGGCCACCCATGATTGGTGGCTTTCCATTTTCTGTGCCCTCAACCAGAGATAGCAAGCACTCTATAATTCAGCTCCGTCCCGCACACTTCCTTGTGCTTTATTGCATCTCATGAGTGACACACAGCAGGTTATTATTCACTGTGTCTTTTCCCGAGCGTGCTACACCTCTGCATTGCCACTAGAAGCCTTGGAAGTGAATATGGCTATAGGCCAGGTAATACTCCATGGTTTCTTGAAAAGTAATCACCGATGGTGGCCCTGTGGGCATTTCAGTGTGAGCGCACTATATCCACACCAGATGTGCTCTGGGAACCGCTGTCCACTTTTTTCGATACATCTCGGGCTATCGGACATGTGTGGTGTCTACCAATTAGTGTAAACATGTCTACATGTTCTGTCACACTGTTGGCTAATTGGCTAAACTGACATGTAATGTTATTACAGGGTCCAAATGGTTTAGAGAATGCATCTTAAAGAGACAGGAGGACTCCTTCATGTCTATTTGAATCTCTTTATCTCTCAAGGTGTGTTGTGCTTATTAATTTTGCAACCGATGCGAAGTGGATAAACATGCCTGCGATGGCAATTCTGCAAAGTGTTATATTGGTTTTATGTTATGCTGCTTTTTGTTGCAATTTAGCTTAATTTTGTGATGCTTTTAAAAGTGTAATGTCTTTGCAAAGAATAAAAAGTTGCATATTGGGATTATTTGATACTTGGTTATATTAATTTAGCTGATGGCATGGTGGCTTAGTGGTTAGCGCTGTTGCCTCACAGCAGGAAGGTCGCTGATTTGACCACTTAGGATTTCTGTTTGTAATTTGCACATCCCGTGTTGGTGTGGGTTTGCTCCAGTTCCCCCCACAGTCAGAAGACATGTGGCATAGGTGAATTGGATGATGTAAATTGGAAGTAGTGTATGAGTTTGTGTGTGAATGCAAGAGTGTATGGGTGTTTCCCAGAACTGGGTTGTGGCTGGAAGAGCATCTGCTATGGAAAACATATGCTGGAATAGTTGGCGGTTCATTCTGCTGTGGCGACCCCTGATAATTAAGGTACTAAGTCGAAGAAAAATCATTGAATGAATGAATGAAGGATGTTATGTTATGTTATGTTATGTTATGTTATGTTATGTTATGTTATGTTATGTTATGTTATGGTGTCATGTTATGAGAATTGTTATGAAATCTTTGAAAAAGTATAAAACAATTTCGCATGGAAGGCTAATAATTTGGCCTTTAATATTAAATGCAACGTTGGTGGTTGGTAATATTTAATTTATTTAGCTTTCCCCTTTATCTCACACACTTTTGAGCAACCCAGACTCATTATGGAAACGTACTCCTGTATACATTTTTTGAGAGTGCTAAATATGTCCTAGGGCAGGGATGGGCAAACTTGATCCTCAAGGGCCGGTATCTCTGCAGAGTTTTGTTCCAACACTAGTCAAACACACCTGAACATGCTAATCAGTGTCTTTAAGATCACAAGAAATCTATAAGCAGGTGTGTTTGATTAGGGTTGGAGCTAAACTGTGCAGGACAGCAGCCCTCCAGGACTGAGTTTGCCCACCCCTGTCCTAGGAGGTACGTTTTTTGCAGATCCACCAGAGGTCACTATGTACACATTTTCAGGTCTCAAATTTCAGTCATGAGTGCCATTTGCAGCTGCTGTTCTTGTGTAAATCCACCAGAGGGCGATGTCGACTGACTGACGTACTGACTGAGCGATTACCCGTCCACCCCCTTCCCTAAACCCATCTGAAAGCATTTTCAAAAACAATCCAGAAAAAGAGAAGCTCTCTGGACTGCCTGACTTTTTACCACATTTTCAGATCTTCCACGCTCTCACCCTGTTATTTGCTTGTTTATTAAATTTTTTGCCTTTTGTTTTACCTGTTTTCTGAAGCTGTTCTTTGTCAGACTCAAACCCCATCATTGTGGCCAACTCCTCTGTGTGTCTCTATGTTTGTCGATATACACGGTAAACCACTGGAAAAGCCGTCCAAACAGAGGTAAGTGGCCCGCCGGTAGAGCGAAAATAAGCAAGAAGCTGTCATCGACATCATACTGCCCCATAGCGTTCCTTTTAAAGACATAATGCAACCATACGTAGCTCTGCTTACATAATTCATGCTCTCCAGAAATGTATACGTGGCTACGTATTTACAATGAGCCTGTGTTGCTTTTGGGTCTGATTTGGTTGATTAACCACTGCAACTTGATAACTTTATGATATATTAACATTTTCCTTTAATCCAAAAAAGTGATTTATACAAGTAAAATGAATTTAAAGAGTAATGTGGCTTTCATTTTGTTGTGTTAAAAATAGACAGTTTTTTTTTTTTTTAAAGCAGGCTCATTTTGACCAAATGAGAGCTATAACATTTACATTTATTCATTTAGCCAAGGCTTTTATCCAAAGTGAGGAGAAAAGAAACACTTCTAATCACCAGAGAGCAGCTATATATAGAAGCCATAAGAAGTCTAAGTTAGTTCAGAAGACTTTTTTAACACACACACACACACAAACGCACGCATGCACACATACACACACACACACACACACAGAAAGAGAGAGAGAGAGAGAGATACAATTAAAATACATTTTTCTTTCAAATAAATATGATGGATATTCTGCATTTTTTTTTTCTGACGTGTCTGCAGTGGTGGAAAGAGAACTGAAAAAGCATACTAAAGTAAAAGTACTATTACTTACCCAAACATGTAGTAAAAGTAGAGTAAAAGTATCTGTTGTAAATATTACTCAAAATATGAGTAAAAACCTTTCAAAAGTACTCAAGAGTAGAGAGTAGTGACTATTGCGCTATAAAAAGCTGATGCATTTACATGTCATTTGTGGATGTGTGTAACATTCTGTAGTGCATTTAGTTGTTGCCCAGCAGGCACACAACATCATAAGATGTTAATATTAGGTTAGAATTAGGTTGTGTTGTCAGGTGACCAAAATTCAATGTCCATCTAGCGTCTAAGAACAACATTATTTTGATGTCCAATAATGACGTCAAATGACGTTGATGTTTGGTTGATTTTAGGTTCTTTTAAGAGTGACCAAAATCCCTTGTCGAGCCAACATCTTAAACCAACGTCATATTGATGTCAAAATACTGACATGTATTCATCAGGTTTGGCAACATCTGATAGATGTCATAGTGGTAACGCCCACACAACTTCAAACTGTAACATCATTTGACGTTTATACTTGTTTGGTTTTAAGTTGGACGTTGGACATTAGCGTTGGGTTCTGATGTCAGCCCGATTTTCATTTACAAACTAAAACGCAATGTCCCTACGACATTGGGGTACAACGTCAATCTGACGACATGTTAATGACTTGTGCCTGCTGGGTGTTTAAAGCCATTTCAGTGATCATACAGTAAACATTCGGCAGCTTCTTATTAGTGACATGCATCTAAACAGTCTCTGGATCAATTTGTATAAAGATTTTTGATCTACTTAGATGCTTTTAATGCATTCAAACAGTTTGCTGCAATTATAAATCGCCCATGTCTTGAGGTAGTTATTTATGACCTTCTATGTGCGATTTAATTGGACAACAATCACAGGACTGAAAAAAAAAACACTGGACTGAAGTAAAAGTACCGATACATCACTAAAAATGTACTCAAGGGAAACTAAACGTACACATTTAAAAAAAAAAATAGTAAATTACAATTTCTGAGAAAAGCTACTTAATTACAGTAGATTGAGTGTTTGTAATTTGTTACTTTACACAAGGGGTTCCCAAACTTTTTAGCCCGAGAACCCCAAAATAACAATGCCAGTGACTCATGACCCCCAATATCATCTGAAATTATACATATAGAAACCTTGCATGCAATGGCGCACCCACACCAATAGACCCAAGTCTATTCTTTGTTTATTTTTTTTAATGTATGTCAGTGCTGTAAATGTGCCAGAAAGTTTAACCTGGTGTTACAAAATCAATCTGCTGCATCTGAAGCTATTGCTTTGTCTTTAATATAATGTAATTACCCCAGGGGTTGCAATTCAATAGAACTAGTAACTCTAAGCTACTATAGTAACTACAAAGTATATAGTAACTATATGCGACTATTTTTTCTTTTTAGTAGGTTATGGATTAAATATGGTTATTCTTATGGTTTAATAAAAATAGAATTTTGAAAATCACCAGGCGACCCCCCTTCATTGTCCCGTGACCCTTCGGGGCGTCTCGAACCACTGTTTTACAACACTGCACACCTGCCAGTTTACATGTCACACGCATCCCACGTGGATGATTGTAATAAGAAAGCCAAAGTAGCTCATAGGCTAGTCGCATTAAAAAATAATTAGATCAGACTGAGAAATTAGACACAGTGTTTGTTTCATACCTATTATTCTATTAAACAATATTTGTTTTCAACATGACTTACTGCATTTAAAAGTAGACACTTCAATCTTTCTATAAATAAATGGCTGTGTCTTGATTTTGTGGACTTTCAGTTCATTTTAGTGACGTGTTTCCAAAAATAGTTTGCCGAGAGACAAAAGAAAGAACTCACACACTCTTTATTTTCCTTATTTTGCAAAAGGACACACTTGTTGTTGATATTGTGAGTATATTTGAATAGTGCATAGTACTTATTTGTGTGACCAAAATCAACAGAGTATTATTAGTATCTTTTGCATTGTTTTGCTGGTCACACCGGTGTGATCTAGCGACCTTGGAGTGTTAAGAGATTCTATTTCACTGACACAATTTCCTTTATCCATACAATTGTAAATACTTTACCGTTTTATTACTTTTATTATTATTATTATTATTATTATTATTATTATTATGCTGGTAAAATAAATAAGCAAGCTAACAAAACAAAAATAAACTAACAAACTATTGCCTTAAACCAAAAATACATGTGAAAATGTGAAAAAAAAAAAACAACAAGAAAGAAAGCAGAAGAATCTGAGAATCACATCTTCGCACCTTTCAGTCTGATAAGCCTGTATTGTTGAATCTGGAGCCGCCGGAGGTGTCATGACAAATTTCTGCAAGTGTGGCGGTCTGCTTTTGACACCGCAATATGAGAACGGCCTCATTACGGCCCTGTCGTCTTCATGTGGGAATATCTTGTTTTGGGAGAGGAGTCACAGGCCACATCTGCGGCTCTCAGAGCGAGTGACACTGAAGTCTACAGCTGTTTGATTGCTTTCATCGCACATTTGATGCGGGTCAGAGGAGTTTACGCATTAGATACTGAGTAAATCTGGAGAAGTGATGTGATAAATACACTAATATTTAGTGCATTTAATCAACCACCAACGTTGCGTTTAAAGTTAAAAGCCAAATTATTAGCCTTCCATGGGGAATTTTTATTCTTTGTTGAATACTTCATAACAATTCTCATAACATAACACTATCATTCATTCATTCACTGTGAAATGAACCACAAACAAATTCCAGCATATATATGCATATACCACACTTTTTTATTTAATAAGCTTCTTTTAAAAACCAAAATCTTACTGATCCCAAGACTTTGACTCGTCTGAGCGACTATAACGAAGGTAAAAATCATCTCAAATGCTATTTCCCTGGGGGCTGCTATAATGTCTCTCTCAGTGCTATCGTATGCGTTCATCATTCAGATTTATGTACGTTTTCATTCAGCGAACAGCAGCTTTGAATCTGACCCAAAGTCCTTCACAGGATTTGGCTCATCTTGCATTCTGACAGTCGCCGTCCATACAGCAGCAGATCATTAAATGACATATTCATTATAGTGCTGACGGAGTAATTGTAGTCTACCAATGCTCTGTTTAAGCAATTATTTGGCCCCTGTATCTCACGGCTTACTGCTGACTCAATTGAAAAGAATACATTAAGGTTTTGTAGTTACCTGGTTGGAGCAAATGCTTTTGTGTGAGCAGTTTTCTGTCAAGACATCTAAATTAAATAGTGATCATCATTTAAAATCCAGTGCAATCTTATTTCTTTAAAAATGACAACAACTCAGTTATGTCTGAGTATTGCAGTGCTGTCTAAACTGAGTCCTCGAGGGCGTTGTCCTGGAGAGTTTAGCTCCAAAACCCTTATGAAACACACCTGAACCAACTAATCAAGCTCTTACTAGATATAATAGAAACTTCCTGGCATGTGTGTTAAAGCAAATTGGAGCTAATCTCAGCAGGACACCGGCCCTCCAGGACCGAGTTTGGACACCCCTGAAGTAAAGCTTTGACGATTGCAGTATATGGATGTTCATGGAGCTGTTGAACCAAATATTATTTATGTATGTATTTGCATTTCAATGATGACTTTTCAGTGACTGTGCACACACACACACACACTTGTATTTTTTCACATTTCATTTCATGTATCCTTCTACAGGATATCCTTCTCCAGAGTGCTCAGAATCTCAGACTGGGTGGAAGGTTTACCTTCATACAAGACAATGACCCTGAGCACACAGTTAAATAACGAAGGAGTGGCTTCACAACAACTCTGTGACTGCTCTTGAATGACCCAGCCACAGCCCTGACTTAAACCCAATTGAGCATCTCTGGAGAGACCTAAAAACGTCTGTCCCCCAACGTTTAGCATCCAACCTGACAGAACTGGAGAGGATCTGCAAGGAGGAATGGCAGAGGTTCCCTAAATCCAGGTATGAAAAACTTGTTGCATCTTTCCCAAAAAGACTGCATGTGTGTGTACTTGTTTTTGCTGGTTTATGAGGACACAAATTTATATAATGACATGGGTATGATCTAGGTATTACTATGTTGAGGTGGTTTATGAGGACGTGCCTTGTCTCCTCAGAAAAATCATATCAATGGGGTCTGTATTTGCCACCATTTCCTGTGACAGTTGGGTTTAAGGATAAGGTGAGGTGATATAATAAAAGGGTTTTATATTATGACAATAAAGAGTCCTCATTAACCACCAAAACCAACATATGGGAGTGAGAGCGTTACTCACAATGGTTGGAACTTTATTATTATTTTTTATATTATTATTTATACATACATTTTTTGCAGTGATTTTGTCATTTTCAGTACTGTTTTATTAACATATTTCCATTTAAAATATCAACAACACCAAAAAAACGAAATGTTTTTTTTTTATGTTTTTACAGTATATTTTTTATTTAAGTGGCTAAAATAGTTGTAGTTACCGATATGAACCAATTAGTATGTCGGTTTGAATGAATTAATTTATTTACCTTCGGCTTAGTTCCTTATATATCAGGGGAAATTCTTCAGCTCGATAGCACTCCTCATATTTAAGCCTCCACATCAAAGTTCCTAAAAGCAAAGAAGATCAAGGTGCTTCAGGATTGGCCAGCCCAGTCACCAGACATGAACATTATTAAGTCTGTCAAGGGTAAGATGGAGGAGAAGGCTTTGAAGATGAATCCAAAGAATCTTGATGAACTCTAGGAGTCTTGCAAAAATGCTTTCTTTGCCATTCCAGATGACTATTAATAAGTTATTTGAGTGATTGCAGAGATGTATGGATGTAGTCCTCCAAGCTCATGGAAGTCATACACAATATTAATTCTTTTTCCACTGCAGCATGACTTTAGATTCTATACTGGACATTATTGCTGTTAAGTGACAAGATGTTTGTCTAGGCAAAGTCAGAGCTTACTGTCCTAATTAAATAATAATAAATCAAAGCATGATCCTATTTTATTTTAGTAAAATAAGCGTAATCTAGAAGCCTTTGCCTTTTATATAAGCCACTTCTAAAACCAAATGATTATTTGCTGTTCCTAAAACGTGGATAGGCGACAAGACTAGGTAGTGTAAAGACATGCAAAATGTTAATAATTCTCATATTTAATTTGAAAAAGAAACAACTCCTGAACGTTTAACTTTTTACAGCTATAAACATCCATTGAAATGAAAGTCTCATTAAAATGAAAGTCTCACTTTAAAACACCTGTAAACTCTGAACCAGATGTAAAAAGAAATAAATGTTTTCCTATAGTCCTTCTTTCTGTACCATTTTTCAATTTTCTGACACCTTCTATTTTCCAAATGATTTTCCCGTCAAACCTGAGCGGCTGCTTTACACGAGACACAATTAAACTTCGAAATTACTTGGCTGAAATGTTGAAACCATGCTTGGAATAAAAAAATACGCACACACACAAAAAGCTGGTTTTTTTCCCATTACGCTTGCTGTGGCTCTCCGTCAGCTGGGTTTGGATCGCCTCCTAAACTGCCCATAAAACAGCTGCATAAGAAACCGCACAATTATGGAAGCCATCTGGAATAATAACGCCGCAGAATGAATATGATTAACGCTAAAATAAACAGATGGCAAAGTGTTAGATTGCTGTTCGACAAGCACATAATGAGAGTCAACCTTAAGCCCAATTATACAAGCAGGACTCGGCTACAGAGAATGGGAAAAGCGCTAATTGAAACCATCACTGTGGGCCGCTTGTAAGACTACAACAGCGGTCACCTGTCAGACCCACGAGACTGTATATTTAGCCATATTATTGCAGAAATGGGCTGTTTAAAGCCTGCTTGACAAAACGTTTCATATCGTAATGAGCTGCTAGGGTTAGACTCAATACAACTGTCCTTCAGGGGAGATCTTAAAATCATTGTGCATATTTAGTTTGAATTTTTTGTTAGTTTAAAACATCTGCTAAAAGTAAAATGAGAACTGTTGGTTTCTGCATTATAAAATTTGTGACTCATGTTTTTATTTTTATTTTATTTTTTTCATTTATTTATGCTTTTGAATTGCATTATGGGACCTTGATCTGTCTTGCAAAAACTTTTAACCATGAAAATTTTGAAAAGGTAAGTTTTAATAGTTTAAAGTGATATATTGTCTGAATTGGTATTGTATATTACACATCTAAAATCTTGGTAGTACATTTTTTATTTTACAGATTTATTTCATTATATATTATTTCTTGTTTGTTATGTTATTTCAAACTACTAAAATGTCAGGTCAGGACAGGTGGCAAAACAACATAAAACAATAAACAAAGCAAAGGTCAAAAATCCACAGAAGGCATGACAAGGAAACAATCAGAAATGCTCACTTACAGTTTACAAGACTCAGCAAAGAGTGTGTGAATGGGGTGTCTTAATAATTCTAGAAATCAGTTCATTGTGAACTTCCAGCTTTGTGTGTAATCGGGGGAATCAGGAACTGGTGTGTGAGTGCAAAGACTTCTGGGAGTTGCTGTAATCATGACATTTTTTATGGCAAAAATCATTAAAATATTATGTCCTTTGAAGACATTTAGTACAATTCTAATGTAAATACAATAAAACATATTTTTGATTACGAGTCGATGTACAACAGAGGGATCCAATGCAGTTTATTAAGAGTTTCGTCAGGCATGCGAAGGCCAAAACAGTAACAGACAAAAACATACAGAAAATCAAACAGCATAGTCAGAGTACAGGTAAATAGTCAAGACAGGTGGCAAAATAACATAAAACAATAAACAAAGCTAAGGTAAAAAATAAGCAGACGGCAGGACAAGGAAACAATTAGAAATGTTTACTTACAGTTTACTAGACTCAGCAAAGAGTGTGTGAATGAGGTGTATTTATAGTCCTAGTAATAAGTTCATTGTGAGCATCCAGCTGTGTATGTAATCTGGGAATCGGGAACTGGTGTGGAGTGCAAACAGTTCTGGGAGTTGTATTTCATAGAGTGCCAGATGTATAATTCTCCAGCGATCTGCACAGGCTAGATTGCTGATGATCATGATATCTTTTGTGCCAAAAATCATTCGAAATGTGATGTCCCATGAAGACATTTAAAAATTATTTTATTTAAAATCAATAAATTAATCATTTTAAAATAATATTAAAATAAAATAAATAATTATTTTAATAAAAATCCTATTAAAATACATTAAAACACATTTTGATTAGTAATATAAATTGCTAAGTACTTAATTTTAAAACAACTTTAAATGCAGTTTTGTCAATATTTTTATTTATTTTATTTTCCCCTCAGATTCAACATTTTCAAATAGTCAAATCTCGACCAAATTTGTCCTATCCTAACAAACCATACCTCAATGGATAGTTTATTCATTCCACCCTATGTAATGTATAAATCTCAAAATATAAACAATGTCCCCTTATGACTATTAATTTGTTCCATGGAAACAAATATGGGTTTTATGTTTATGTTTTGTTAATTTTAAACTTGTGTTACGCACCGTCTAGGGATGGTGCACAACATGAAAGACAAGACGACAAAAATGAATTCAAAGATTTATTGGGGTTTGAATTCGGGAGCTGACAAGGCCAAAATAACAAACAAAAATTCCTTTATATTAAATCTCTAACTTACCTGATCAAAAATAAAAGAAAAGAAAGTACAATTCACTACCCTAACTACCTAACACAAAAACAGAGGCCAAAAGGTTTTACAAAGAAAATGGCGTCAAACTCCTTACTATCCCAATATATACACTATGTACAATCTATTTACAAAAACAGGCAACCATATTTGAAGGACAATCCAAAATCAATGTCAGCAGGCAACAAAGGTCAAACAAGCCGGTGGAACAAAGTATCATAAACAAAGCAAACACTAAAACAAACAGTACTCACAATTCTCAATATAATCTCAGAAGTCAAACAAAACAAACAGTACTCACAAATCTCAATATTCTCAGTACTAACACATCCAAAAACTCTGCACTATACCACATTCAAACATTTCAACAAACACAAGCAAGTGACCAAAAACAAGATGGCTGCCAACGAAGTGGTGGCTTTTTAAAACACTGTAGGCCAATCAGGATCAAGCAAGCTGGAAGTGGCCACTTGGATGTGTTCTAAGCAAAACAGGAACAAGAAAAAAAAACAGATAAGACAAGACAAACATAGGATTGTAACACTTGTAAATGTAATTTATTTCAATTTATTATATATATATATATATATAGGACTCAAAATTACTCTTTTTTTCTTGGTAGCACCGGTGCTTCTAACTTTAAAAATGTAGGTGCACCAGACAAAATTTAGTCGCACCCACCAAAAATGATGAGCACCGTTACTACAAGTGATATATTAACAGATTCTATTATATAATAACACTCTAAGCACAACTAACAAATAAACAGAAACCTCCATGCACTACCGGCCCTGCACGCACTGCTTGACCTGAAAGCAATGAACTGAATTAACAATAATAACTGTGCTGTTCTCACGGGTGGTGTCTGATTTTGTTAATGCTGGATTGACAATCATTACATGATCTCTAATCAGATGTGCCATTATTTATAACTTTAGGTGGTTTCAAAAACGAAGTCTGTCAGTGTTGTTTCCATTCTCTCAGACCTTGACATTTTCGTGGCTGTAGCTCCCTGTGATAGGAACTAAGTGATTGACAGCTGATATTAACCAATCCATTCACGTTCTGTTCTAACGCAGTGTGCCAATAAGAAGAGCTTGAAGGTGGGGCAAGCATTGCATGGTTTGTTTACTATAGCAAGTTGACATGTCAACTGTTTAAAATTATTCCTGAGCGCTGCATTTGGTGTTTTTAGGTGCAAAGAAGTTAAATGTGTGAATGCCCAACGCAATCTCACGGCAATTCGTAACTTTTTTCATTTAGGGGCTAATTCGTATGAATTCGTACGATCTAATTCATACATTTTTGTAAGATTTGCTCATCCCCCATTGACGGTTGGGTTTAGGGGTGGGGTTAGGTGCCAAGCCTCCTTTTTAAAATCGTAAAATTTCAGTCGTACAAAATTGTTAATTTTACGTAAGTTTAAAATTGTTTTGTTTTAAAATTGAAATTAATTGTTTAATTTTAATTGTTAATTTTTAAATTGCTAATTCCCGGCATGTGGTGAACATTTTGCTGTTAAAACTGGTCGCACGACATCAATTTTATGCACTTGTTTTTATTTAGAGAGCTGACTAAGACAACACCAGTCATCTATCAGAACGCAGAGACAGAAGAAAATAGACTCTATGCTTAGCAATATTATCATGGAAATGTAATGTTTAAATGCTCCTTGATAAAACGTCAAAGTGTACAAAAGCTTATGAGTATCATTTCATAATGAGCTGTCAGGATGGTGAACCGTCACGGGATTAAATTAAATTAAAAACAATTGTCCTTCAAGAGCGATGGAGGAGGTCTAGGACTATCTATCATGAGATCAATGTGCAATAACGGTGTTATCCCTCTTTGCCCATGTTCAGATTAATGCAAGACATGCCAGACATTTGCGAATCCTCAAAGGATGAAGCATAAAGGTGATCCTGAAGATACTGGATCAGTTAGTAATTGACTTGTGGAGGAAGGCAATGGTGGGAGGCGGATGAAGGAATTTCTTCTCTGTTCTGAGACCAAAGTGTTTGTAAGCTGAGGACGTAAATAACAGCTGAAATTGTATCCATGGCTCGTCTTTGTTTTGTTGGACCTGCAGCTGAGTAAACTCTTCACCTTTTACATTTTTTTTAGATTTTTTTAATCCTGAGTCATTTTGTCCTTGTTGCTCAGATGAAGATAATGAAAAGTTTTGTAAAAGAAATAATAAGATAATAATAACAATAATAAGAATTTTCTTCCTTTGAGTTGATTCTTGTTGTGTTTTGTTTTCTGAAGGGCTTGATTTGCTATGCTGTGAGACTGGTCAAGGTTGTGTTTTGTGTTGTGTTTTTGTTTTGTTCTAATTCATTTTTCATTCAGAGTTTTTTGGTCTTTTTTACTTTATTAGAGTTTACTATAATGCTTGTCTGTCTGTCTGTCTGTCTGTCTGTCTGTCTGTCTGTCTGTCTGTCTGTCTGTCTGTCCATCCGTCTGTACGTCTGTTTGTTTGTTTGTTGAAGTGCATTCCTTTAAGTAGATTTTTGTTTTGTTTAAAAAAAAATGTTTTACCTGAAGGATTTGTTTTGGTTTGCATTTTTTTTTGTCTGTGTTACTGATTGATTGATAGGCGAAGATATGTTTGAAAATCGGTTTTGTGTTTGTTTTGGTTTATCTTTGATTTAGATTTTTTTTTAATTTGTGTTATGTTTATGTTTGTTTTGAGTTTACTATTTTGTTTTGCCATTTGTTTGTTTTTTGTTTGTTTGTTTTGGGGATGTATTCCCTTGAGTTTTTTTTTTTTTTGTTTGTTTGTTTTGTTTTGTTTCCTGCTTTCTGTTGTTTACCTTGATTTGTTTGTGATTGATTGATTGATTGATTGATTGATTGATTGATTAATTGACTGATTAATTGACTGACTGACTGACTGACTGGTTGATTGGTTGGTTGACTGACTGACTGACTGACTGACTGATTGACTTACTGACTGACTGACTGACTGGTTGATTGATTGATTGATTGATTGATTGATTGATTGATTGATTGATTGATTGATTGATTGATTGATTTGATGCAGATATGTTGGAAAATTGGTGTTGTGTTTGTTTTGTTTTGCCTGGGTTTCTGGTTAGTTCTTTTATTTGTATCTTTTGGTCTCTTTTGGGTTTTGAGTTTACCGTTTTGTTTTTTTTTTCTTTGTTTGTTTGTTTGTTTGTTTGTTTGTTTGTTTGTTTGTTTGTTTGTTGATATTTTTCACCCGATATTTGTTTTGTTTAGTGTTTTTTTCCAGAAGGATTAGTTTTGCTGTGTTTTGGATTGTGTTTTCTGGGGTCCGTTCTTCGTATGTGGATTACTCAATTAGCTGGATTTGGATGTTAATGATTTAACATGGTCCAGGATCGTTTCGTTCTTCAAAACTCATCTGAGACTTATTGTCATAGTAACAGTTCTGGTTGCTCAACCCTGAGTAGGATTAGGTTCATTTAATATAAACAGGATTAGATTGGGTCAGTTCAAGCAAAAATAATACTGAAAGTATGTACCGAATGCTGATATTTTCTTACAGTAATTATATACACTTGGGAAAATAGTGTTTTATATATATATATATATATATATATATATATATATATATATATATATATATATATATATATATATATATATATATATATATATATATAGGTTTTGTTTGTTTGTTTGTTTGTTTGTTTGTTTGTTTGTTTGTTTGTTTGTTTGTTTGTTTGTTTTGAGGGGAGGATTCCTGTGAGTTATTTTTTGATTTGTTGTTTTTCTTTAAATATTTGTGTTTTTGTGTTTGAGGTTGTATTTTCGAGGTATCTTGATTGTTTGTTTGTTTTTTTGGGTTTTTTTTTTTGTTTTTGATTGATTTATTGATTGATTGACTGTTTTGTGTTTTGCTTTTGTTTTACTCATAATCTGTTTTGTGTTTTTCAATTTTGCTTTACATATTGCTTTGGGTTCATATTGCTTTTTGTTTAAACCTTTGCTTTGTTTTCGTGATATTTGTGCTTTCTTTTTTGCATTTTGTTTTAGGTGTTTCATTTTATTTTATTTTTGTTGTGATTTTTTGTTTGAGGTTTCACATTGTTTGGTGTTTTAAATTTTGGGTGAAACCCCTGGAAAACATATGTACATCCACATTGTAACAAATCCTGCTGTTTGCAGTAGGGGAGGCAAATTATTCTTTATGTAAAAGGCAATCTGCACATTTTTATAAAGTGTGAAATCAGTGGGCAGATGGGCAGGGAGAAAAACTAAACCTCCTTATAGTGCTTGTTTCTGTCTTTTTCTCTCTGCATGCAATTTATTATTTTGACTCCAACACTATTGCCACAAGCTGTCATTAACTGATGCATGGCTAATACGTTGTTCCTAGTAATCCATCAAAGTGCTTAAGTATTCACAACAGCGATGCAGGAAAGTGTTCTTGCATGCTTCTCCCCAATCCTAGATCTAGCGACATGCTTGCATAAATCTTCCTGAGTGAACGCTGGTGATAGCCTGATAGCCCGGCACTGGCTTGTATGTATTGTTTATGAAAATACAAACGCGTGCTAGTGAGCGAGTGCCCAAAGTCATATTGTCATTCAGATCCTGTTGTAGATATGACAGAAGGAGAGGGGAAAGTTTACTGCCAGTTCAGACTAGAGAATTTACTGTAAAAAATATATAAACAGAAAAGCTTGATAAAGACAGAGAAGAAGGAAGGAAGGAAGGAAGGAAGGAAGGTAAACAAACAAACAATGAACAAACAAATCAGAAATGAAAAATGGGTATAGTAGAAAATAAAGAAATAAAGAGAATGAAGAATGGTAGAAAGGATGGATGGATGGATGGATGAACGGATGGATAAATGGAAGGATGGAAAAGCATGGATGTGTGGATGGATGAAAAACCATGAGGGATGGAATGGATGGATGGATGGATGGATGGATGGATGGATGGATGGATGGATGGATGGATGGATGGATGGATAGCTGGATGGATGGAAAACCATAACGGATGGAAATCATGGATGGATGGATGGATGGATGGATGTGAAACCATGAGGAATGGAAAGCATGGATGGACGGATGACAGATAGATAGATAGATAGATAGATAGATAGATAGATAGATAGATAGATAGATAGATAGATAGATAGATAGATAGATAGATAGATAGATAGATAGATAGATAGATAGATAGATAGATAAAAAATCATGATGAATGGATGGAAAAGCATGGATGGATGAATGGAAAATCATGATGGATGGATGGATGAAAATTTGTGATGGAAGGATGGAAAAGAATTGATGGTTAGACGGGTGGAGGGTTGAATGGGTGGATTGGTAAACATGGATGGATAATCATGATATATATCTGGAAAACCAGGGATGGATGGATGGATGGATGGATGGATGGATGGATGGATGGATGGATGGATGGATGGATGGATGGATGGATGGATGGATGGATGGAAAAAGATGGATGGATAATCATGATGGGCAGATGGAAAAGCATGGATGGTTGGATGGTTAGATGGATGGATGGATGGATGGATGGATGGATGGATGGATGGATGGATGGATGGATGGATGAAAGCATAAATGAATGGAAAAGCATGATGGATGGATGGATGGATGGATGGATGGATGGATGGATGGATGGATGGAAAAGCATGGATGTGTGGATGGATGGAAAACTACGAGGGATGAAAAAGCATGGATGGAAGGATGGATAGATGGATAATCATGCTGGATGGACAGAAAAGCATGGATAGATGGATGGATGGATGGATGTAATGTAATGTAATATGTATATTTATATAGCGCATTTATTGTGTATAGGCCATACACCCAAAGCGCTTCACAATCATGAGAGAGGGGGGGGGGGTCTCTCCACACCACCACCAGTGTGCAGCATCCACTTGGATGATACAACGGCTGCCACAGGACAACGGCGCCAGTGCACTCACCACACACTAGCTATTGGTGGAGTGAAGTGACCGTGATAGAGCCAATTCGGTGGATGGGGATGATTGGGAGGCCATGATTGTAAGGGCCGATAGAGGGACTTTGGCCAGGACACCTTCAGTGAGTAACCGGTCTTGGGCTGCAGGGTGATATGGCTGGATGGATGATGGATGGATGGATGGAAAATCATGATGGATGGATGGAAAATATTTGATGGATGGATGGATGGATGGATGGATGGATGGATGGATGGATGGAAAAAAGATGGATAGATAATCAAGATGGGTTGGTGGAAAAGCATGAATGGATGGATGGATGGATGGATGGATGGATGGATGGATGGATGGATGGATGGATGGATGGATGGATGGATGGATGGATGGAAAAGCATGGATGGATGGATGGATGGATGGATGGATGGATGGATGCAGGATAAATAGATAGAGAAATAGAAATAGACAGATAGGAAAGAAGTTGAAAAGACAAGAAGGGGACAATTAAATAAAGGACGAAAGGGGTGAATGGGCAATAAATGAAATTTAAGAAAAGGGGAAGTAAAATTTTTGAAAGGGATGAAACAAATACAGAGAAATAAATAAAGTAAGAGGCAGAAAGAAAGAAAGAAAGAAAGAAAGAAAGAAAGAAAGAAAGAAAGAAAGAAAGAAAGAAAGAAAGAAAGAAAGAAAGAAAGCTGTGTCATGTGAGTGCTTTGAGTTTCAGTTGAACTATTCCTGGTTGAAGAAGACCTCAGGGTGTTAGCGAATGAATCTTCAGAAATAAAGTGGATCATTAAAGCGTTTTATAAGAGCATTTCAGCCCATCATTATCAATTCATAAAACCACCTGTGCAATAACACTGTCACTCTCAGGTCCACACTTTGTTTACTTCTTTAATCTGATAGTGGGAAATTAAAATGTCTAATCTTTCCATGCTGTTTATTACCAAGACCTGATATGAATGTTTCATCTGTGCTGTATTTTTTTTTTTTTTACTTACACCCTCTGATGACTGAAATGATCTCTCATCGGTTAACTGATTAAAACTGAGCTCTTTTATTGTTGTCGTTTTTTTTTTACACAAATTTCATTTATAATTATTTGCATGAAACATAAACCAGAATGTGGTAATTAAGACGTGGAATCTTTGTCTACAGGCTTATAATTGGATTAGTGTCATTGGAAAGGAACAGTGACACCCAACTGGGAAATACAATGTTCATAGTAAAACCTACTGTAGATGCAGATGGAGATGAACAGAGAACAGGGGGAATCCCACACTCCAAAAGACTCCTATAGTTCATAGTCTGATTAATTATTAATCGGAGCATGAACCAGTCAGAGATGAAAAACCACCATCAGAGCTTAACTGATTAATAACACAGTTGATATGTCTGGAAGCAAAACAAAAAAAAAGTTATTGGAATTTTTATAGGACAAGGGGGGAAATTTCAAACAGACTTTTTGTTTCAGTATGAGCTCGTGAAGATAACGGTATGTTGAAGGTGATTCAAGGTGTATTAAAAAGAGTTGAGAAATACAGTTAACTTTCTTTTGAATATACCTCCTTCTCTACGTTTAAGTGTAACTTTCCTAAATCGTTCAAAATAAATTATTTATACAAATGGTAAATCCAAATATTGGAAATAAAATTTGGCAGATTTTTTGTTATGTACTCTCTCATTTATTTTCTGTCTAAACTCTTTTAAAAATTATTTTTATGGCTAAAAGATTTTCAAGTCTCTCATACACAAATTTTATACTTTTAGAAATGTATTTAAATTATATACATGGTTTAAAAATAATGGAAACATTTACAGTTACTTTGTGTTGTGTTCACTTCTGCTTTTTGAGCAGTAGATTTTGCAGAGAGTTTGTGTATAAGAGATCTAAAAATATATAATACCTATAAAACGTTTTTTTTTTTATCTTAAATGTAATTTTTACGATAAAAATAAGATATGAAAGAAAAAGAGGAAGGAAATGCATAGTATTGAAAAAAGCAAGGATAAAAAGAAAGAAAGAAAGAAAGAAAGAAAGAAAGAAAGAAAGAAAGAAAGAAAGAAAGAAAGAAAGAAAGAAAGAAAGAAAGAAAGAAAGAAAGAAAAGGAAGTGGAAAAGGAAGTAAGGGGGAAAAAAATAAACAGAAATTGAGGAGAAAAGGGAGCATGGTAAAAAAAACAAAGAGAAAATTGACAGGGAGGAAAGGAAGTGGGAAATAAAGGAAACTAAAATGAAGTAAAAGAAGGATATAAGAAAGGGAAAGAAAATAGGGGAGGAAGGGAAGAGAAGTAAAATGGAATTTCATGAAAATTTCTATTTTCAAGTTACTAAAAGTAAAGAAAAGGAAGTGGAAAAGGAAGTAGGGGAGAAGGGAGAGGAAGGAAAATGTAAAATGAGATAATGGAAGAATGCATGGATGGATTGAAGGAAGAAAGGAAGGTAGGGAGGAAGAAAGTAAGGATGGATTGAAGGAAGATAGGAAGGAAGGGATGGTGGAATGAAAGAAGGATGGATGGATTGAAGGAAGAAAGGAAGGAAGGAATGTAGGAAGGAGGAAAGTAAGGATGGATTGAAGGAAGATAGGAAGGAAGGGATGGTGGAAGGAAAGAAGGATGGATGGATTGAAGGAAGAAAGGAAGGAAGGAAGGAATGTAGGAAGGAGGAAAGTAAGGATGGATTGAAGGAAGATAGGAAGGAAAGAAGGAAGAAATGATGGATGGATGGATGGATGGATGGATGGATGGATGTAAGAAAAAGAATATTAATAAAACTGAAGAAAGAAAGGAGGGAATGAAGGAAGGGAAGATGGAAGGAAGAATGGAAAGAAGGAAGAATGGAAAGAAGGAAGGAAGGAAGGATGCATTGAAGGAAGGAAGAAGGAAAGAAAGCAACCCAGGATCATTCTGAAAACGTAGTCCCGTGGACTTTTCTGGAGACCGCAAAATACTTCCCAGGAGGTGCGTATTTTTACAGTTTTTGTTTTCGTGAATCCACGAGAGGCTGCTGTAAATGCTTTTTCGTATCTCAAATGTCTCTTGTGAGTGCCGTTTGCACCCGTGCTGTTCTCGTGTAAACCCATCAGAGGCTGCTTTCTGACTGACTGAATGATTGACTGTGCGACTGGCCAACCGGCTTGCCCACCCTCCTCCTTCCCTGAACCCAACCAATTTTACTGATTGACCCGCCCACCTACTTACTTCCCTAAACCCAACCAACAATTTACAAAAGCCGTCCAGAAAAAGAAAAGCCCTCGTCTGATTTTTTTACCACATTTTCGGATTTCACCACATTCTCACCCTGTTACGAACCTGTTATTTTTTGGATTCTGTTTTTGTCTTACCTGATTTCTGGAACTGATCTTCCCTGGACTCGAACCTGGTCGCCGTCATGGACAAGTCCTCTCTGCATCTCAAGTCTGTCGATGTTCACGATGAGCTGACTAGACAAACTGGTTGCAGCGGGAAAGCCCTCTGCACAGAGGTATGCGGTCAGCCGGTAAGCGCGAAAGGGAACAGCGTCATACCGCCCTCGCTTAAAAAAATTAAATGCAGCCATACGTACCTCCTGGGACGTATTTCGCAGTCTCCAGACACGTCCACGGGACTAGGTTTTCAAAATGAGCCTAGGTTGGAAGAAAGTAAGGATGGATTGAGGGAAGGAAGGAAAGATGGATGGAAGGAAGGAAGGATAAGAAGAAAGGAAGGAAGGATGGATGGAAGAAAGAAAAGGAAGAATGGAAGGAAGAAATTAAGAAAGGGAGGAAGGATGGATGGATGGATGGATGGATGGATGGATGGATGGATGGATGGAAGGAAGGAAGGCAGGAAAGTCGAAAATAAGGATGGATCGAAGGAAGGATGGATTGAAGAACGAAAAGGAAAATTGAAAGGAAGAAATTAAGAAAGGGAGGAAGGATAGAGTGATGGAAGGAAGGAAGCGAGAAAAGACGAAAGTAAGGATGGATCGAAGGAAGGAAGGAAGGAAGGAAGGAAGAAAGGAAGAAAGGGAAATGGGAAAGGAAAGACATAGTAAAATGATGTAAATCAGAAAGGAAAAGAAAATGAAATTTCTTTTGATCCAAAAATGGAATTTCATTAAAGTTTCTATGGGAAGTTTATCTGACACTCTGAATTACATCATTTAAGTGTCAGAGCTGTTTTATAAATACTTTTTTTTTTTTTTTTTTTGAGAAACAAGCAAATATGTATTCTTTAATTCCTCTTTTGTCATTCTTGATTGGCACTGACCCAAACGAAACACTATCTTAAACGGACAGACACTAAAATCATGATCAACTACATCAGAACTTTTTTAATGACTACACAGGGGCTGCTATGAGCATAACCCAAGCATTATAAAATGCTTTGCTGCCGCATTCACTGAACTAATTTAATCCTCTAGGTTCAGGCTAATTACTCTACTGCAATGATTTGCTTAGAACAGAGCTGTAAACGCTTTATTCTAATGGTGCTTTTGCAGTAAAATTACTCACGGATGTTTCTCACTCATAATGGCATATTAGCTGTGTGTCATAAGAGATTCAGAGTGCAATGAGGCACCCATAATATAATCCTTAAGAAAGCTGAATTCAAATATAATACAAAGTGGAACTGCAGAAACAAGTGTTTTCCAATAATATCATCTCTTACTTTTAGTAGTTCAGTCAAATCCCAACCTATGTTCTGTTTTGTTTGGAAACACATAGTAAATGTTTTCTATTAAACATCCTAATTTATCGTAATTTAATTTTAGATTGCACAATAATTGGGGGTAATTATTTGATGCTGATTTCTTGGCTGGCTTGGACCTGTTATATATAAATAACAGTGAAACAACCAGTTGTTAATGCAAGCGATTCATTAAACAAAGCAATTTTCTAGAAATAGCTAATTTAAAAACTGATTCACTTGCTTCATTGGTGGTAATTTAAGTGATTCGTTCAAAATAACTTATTCGTATAGAAATAATGCAACTCTCTAGAAATAGCTAATCTAATCATTTATTTGATGGCTGATTTGTTTAGAAACAAAGCAACTATCTAGCAATAGCTCATTTAAAAACAGATTCACTTGCTTCATTAGTGGTTATTCAAGTGATTCATTTAAAATGGCTGATTCATTTAGAAACAAAGCAACTTTCTAGAAATAGCTAATTTAATAACTGATTCACTTGCCTCCCTGGTGGCAATTCAAGTGATTCATTCAAAATAACTAATACAATTAGAAAGGTAGCAACTCTCTAGTAATAGCTAACTTAATAACTAATTCACTTGCTTCATTGGTGGTTATTCATGTGATTTGTTTAAAATCTAAATTATATGTTGATATAAAAAAAATTCTTAGAATGTTTTTGGAACATCTTTAGAATGTTATATGTTCTTGATGAATGTTTGTATGGTTAAAAAACATTTTTGGAACATTAATATAGATTGGATAGAAGGTTATAATAACATTTGAAATAACATTCTAAAGACATCAATATAAAATAAGCCTAAAGCATTATGAAAATGTTTGGAATAATGTTATTATAACCAAAAAAAGAACAATAATACATCATCTAAATACCTAGACGTTTCAAACATTCCAACAACATTAAAAAACAATGTTATATAACATAATGGGAACGTTAATGGAATGTTTTTACAACCTACAATTGTTAGCTGGGATTATATAGGAATACATGGCTTTTTTCTCTTCTTTTATTTGGTTTAGTAGGTTCATCTTAGCTCAGGCAGAAAATAAAAATTATGTAAATACTAATAAGTATAATATTGATACATAAACACATATACAAACACTATAAAACCACACACTAGTTCAATTCAGCAAGCAAAGATAAGTATCATAAAATCACATTTCTTTGTTTGTTTGTTGTTTCGTTTGTTCGATTTGTATTTATTTTCATTTTAATATTCATTTATTTTTATTAGGTTCATTTGATCTCTTCTCAGCTCTGAAAGATACTCCGTAAATATTAATTTAAATAATAGTGATACACACACATCACCACAAAACCACACACTAGTTCAATTCACCAGCAAGAAAGTATCAGGAAAACACAATTATATAAATGTGTGGGGTTTTTTGTTAATCTAGTTTCTTCTAAACAACTTTCAACAGCAGGGGGTTGTAAATAACAATGTCTTAGAAAAAAATCTACCAACTGAGAGACATGGATATTTTATTAAGCATATTTAAGTAAACATTCATTGGTAAATTACTGTCCATTCATGTAGATGGAAAATCGATAGCTCTTCCAACAAGATGGGGTTTTTAAGTATCACATATCAGAATCAATCAGTGATCGCAGTGGCTTCACATGGTGTTTACATGTAGCTAGTTTGACAAGAGTAATTCTACCTTCCCTTCAAACACACCCTTAATTCTCCATTTTTTTTTCCTGTTGCTTCAGTAGATCAGTGGTGTGCGTTCACTTTCTTATAACTGCCGAATGAATCAATAGAAAAGGCCTCGACGATGTCACCTATTTGCGCTTGAAGAAAGCGGCCCCGGCATGATAGTGAGCTTCACCTTTTTGCCTACATTGTCTATTTGTCTCCAAATAACATGCTTTTTCGCAGAAGCCTCCCTCTATGTCCTTGATTAATCTAACTCTCATGTCTAGCTGATGGAGGAAGAGCTCACCAAACAGGACACATAAAAGAAATAGTCTGAGCTTTATAGCTTTCGCTTTAGTTACGTCCATCAGGGCTTAAAGGAACAAAAGCGATAGCACATAACAGTTTTAGTCATATTTTTCCACTGATCTAATATTTTTTTAAGGTTGATAGTACAATATTTAATCTACTTCTGTAGATAAGTGTAGTGTCTTATGAATTTTATTATTATTTTATTTATTTATTCTAAATATTTAGTGAAAGTATGGATTAAGTTCAATTAAATTCAATTAAATATTGCATGGATTACTTTAAATTAAACCTAAACTTGGGTTTAGTTTTCATTTATGTTATATATTTAAACTTAAAATGTATTTTTGGCCAGTGCTCACATAAAACAGAAAAATAATTACTGAATTAATTTATATTAATTTCTCAGTGTTTTTAAACACAGTTTGTAAAGTGTATAATACTATATCTTAAATATTTTTTACAGCATTCAAGTTTTAATGTGTGCTACAGCATCTATACTAAACTGATAAACTGTAATAAATACTGCAGTATACATTATTTTTTACTACAATAAACTGTGCGTTGTTATAATATTAATATTGTAAAATAATAATAATATTGTAATAATATGTCACATAGTTGCAGAAAACTATAGTGTGTCGCACACCGGATGCGCTGCTCAGCGACGCGACATGGTGTGCACATGACAGTTGAAAGTATCACACACCAGACGCGCCATAAAACTATTCAGATGGCGCTCTGTGGCGTGGCAGAAATATGAACAGTGCCCTGAGTCGTGGCTGGGTGCCACAGACAGCCACTAACTTGCGGTGCCGGTGTGTGTACCCTGATAGAAATCTACTGTTTAGAATTCTGAAATGCATGGCACTGTGTGGCGCAACGCTGCACGTCGCCGAGCGACGCTTCTGGTGTGTGACCCTCTTACTGAGTAAAGTTGTTGTGTTACCATTTAAGAAGAATTTATAGATTTTATGAGGCATCATGTAGGATTTAAATTAGACTTCACTTATCAACTAATGCACAAAACACATGCATATGCTCTTATAAATTACTCGGATGTACACCTATACTATTGTATGTTCAAAACAATATATATGATACTTGCATATATACATAGAAACTTGATGCATGTATAAACTCACATATATTCCTTCATTCATTTTCCTTCGGTTTAGTTCCTTATTTATCAAGGGTCACCACAGCAGAACGAACTGCCAACTATTGCCACATATATGCCCTTCCAGCTGCAACCCAGTACTGGAAAACACCCATACACACTCACTTCCTTTCTACACCGGAACACCTATAAGTACAAAAAGCTGCGCAAGTTAATTGACTATTTAAACAATGTGGTGAAAAATTAGGGTTGCGCTGGTCTGAAAATAGCAACAAATCACGCCAAACACGTCTTGCGCCTTATTGTGGGCTCTCAGTGTTTCATGAAGCCTTGCTTTCCCCACCCATAAAGAAGAGTAGTCAGGCAGGCAACGGTCAAACAGGAGCAAAAAGTTAATCCAATGTCATAGACACCCGCATTAACACACACACACACACACACACACACACACACACACACACACACACACATATATATATATATATATATATATATATATATATATATATATATATATATATATATATATATATATATATATATACATACATACATATTTAATTTTATAGACATATCAACTTGTTCATACACATAAACTTTTTACAACAACCATTTTAACTAGTTCAAATCATTTTGTCCACTATAAAGAGCCATTTGGGCAATGGAAAGCTTAATGTAGTTTGCCAAAAAAAAAAAAAAACTAAAACCTTTATTATCAGTGCTGGATCATGCCAGTGATGATATAACTACACCACATGTGCCCCCAAAACAGACCATCACAATATCCACAGTGTATTTGTACACCCTGGTGTGTTTTTTTCTCCTAAAAATGAAATGACCCTTTCTGAGTCTTATAAACTAAGATATATGAGCTTTTAAGCTGACCTGCTGAGTCAGTAATTGAACCCTCGCAATTCCCAGTCACTTCAGCCCTGATGCACCACTCCTGCATCCACTCGCACATAAGCCCATGTGTCCACTTCCACAGCACAAATGCACATAAACACAGCTGCTCGCATCATCAGGGTTCAGCCCGGGGTCTGTCCTCACATGCTTCATGAAGCCGTCCGGTCGAACCACCTGCGCTGGTCACAGCAGTACACACACACACATTGCACTGCAGCTCATTTGTCCGCAGAGGTGAGGTCCCCCAGTTAGCCTTCTGACCATGCTGATCACCATGATTTGGCATAATTGTGCTATCACCTGCTGGGCAAAAGGGCAGCGCTTTTAGAAGACGACAGTATCGGATTTTCTCAAGCTTTCAGTCTGGCTGTGTCAATATGTCGTAGTTTCCATGAAAATCAATTCGGAGGCGGAGGCTATTTGAGTTATAATCCCAGAACTGCAGTTGCCATTGCTGACACAAGATATCGGAGTGACTCATTGTGAAGACATATGAACATTGTGTTTTTGTTTTGTCTTGTTTATTTTCTGAGAAACTTGAATGAATAAGTGAGTGAGTGAGTGAGTGAGTGAGTGAGTGACTGATTGAGTGAGTGAGTGAGTGAATGAATAAGTGAGTGAACGAAGGAGTGAGCGAGTGAACAAGTGAGTGAGTAAATGAATAAATAAATGAATGAGTGAGTGAACAAATGAGTAAGTGAGTGAGTGAGTGAGTGAGTGAGCGAACGAAGGAGTGAGCGAGTGAACAAGTAAGTAAATGAATGAGTAAATGAATGAGTGAGTGAACAAATGAGTGAGTGAGTGAGTGAGTGAGTGAGTGAGTGAATGAGTGAGTGAACGAAGGAGTGAGTGAGTGAACAAGTGAGTAAATAAATGAATGAGTAAATGAATGAGTAAATGAATGAGTAAATGAATGAGTGAGTGAACAAATGAGTGAGTGAGTGAGTGAATGAAGGAGTGAGTGAGTAAATGAATAAGTGAGTGAACAAATGAGTGAGTGAGTGTGTAAGTTAGTGAACAAATTACTGTGTGATTGAGTGAATGAGTAAACAAATAAACAAATGAGTAAGTGAGTGAGTAAGTGAATTAGTGGGTGAGTTAATGAGTGACTGAATGAGTGAATTGGTGAGAGAGTTAATAGGTGAGTAAGTTGAGTGAATGAATGAGTGAGTGAATAAGTGACTGATTGAGTGAACGAGCGAGTAAACAAACAAACAAATGAGTGAGTGAATTAGTGAGTGAGTTAAAAAGTGAGTGAACAAGTGAGTGAGTGAACAAATGAGTGAGTTAGTGAACGAACGAACGAGTAAGTGACTGAATTAGTAAGTTATTACGTGAGCAAACTAAAGACAGAGTGAGTTAATGAATGTGTAAGTGAGTGAACAAATAAGTGAGTGTCTGAGTGAGTGAAGGAGAGAGTGACTAAGTAAACAAATAAATAAGTGATTGAATTAGTGATTTAATGAATTAATTAATGAAAAATGAGTTAGTAACATCTTTACATACCATTTTTAAGTGAGTTAGTGAATGAATCGATGAATGAATGAATGAATGAATAATTGAATGAATGAATGAATGCGTTTGAGTTCATCTCAGAATTGAATTTTCAGAGTAACTCATAAAGAAATATGTTTGTGTGTGTGTGTGTGTGTGTGTGTGCGCGCGTGTGTGTTTTGTTTTTGTTTTCTGAAAGAAACATCCCTCAGCTAAATTAGATGCTAAGTGGTTAAAAGCTTAACTGTAACATTTTGTGAGTTGACTTGCCATAATTATCCATTATAGGTAAACCAGACTGGTCAAAGCTTGTTTACTCATTTATTGCCCCTGTCAGCTTCCCTTGCTTTCACTGCTGTTCCTCAGGTTTGGAGAATTCCCCTTTACAGTTGTGCTGTAATTGATCAATGGAGTTTCCCACAGTCTCCTTTGTTGATCCTTGTTTTAGACTGAATAAGGTGAGCAACTCATTAATTGGATTTTCAGCTCAGTTTTACCCTGGGTCCTGCCACAATGATCTGGGGGTCAGATGTTGATTGGGTTTCTTAAAGAAACAGCTCACCAAAAAATCAAATACTACAATTTTTTATACCTACCATATGGTCCCAAACCAGTAGGATTAAGTATTATTATTATTAAGTAGTATTATTATAAGTATGGGTGAGTATGTGTGAATAAATGAATAATGAGTGAGTGAGTGAGTGAGTGAGTGAGTAAATGAGTGAGTAAATGAGTAAGTAAATGAGTGAGTAAATGAGTGAGTGAGTGAACAAATGAGTGTGTGAGTTAGTGAACAAATTAGTGAGTGATTGAGTGAATGAGTAAACAAATAAACAAATGAGTAAGTGAATTAGTGAGTGGATGAGTATGTGAATATGTAAATGAGTGAATAATGTGTGAGTGAGTAAATGAGTGAATAATTAGTGAGTGAGTGGGTGAATGAGTGAATAATGTGTGAGCAAATAAGATATTTATTGAATGGGCGAATGAGTGAGTAGGTGAACGAGTGTGTGAGTGAGTGGGTAAATGAGTGAATAAATAGTGAGTAAGTGGGTGAGTGAGTGACTGAGTGAATTACCGATTGATTGGTTGAATGAATGAGTGAGTGAGTGAGTGAGTGAGTGAATGAGTGAGTGAATGAGTGAATCAATTAGTAAGTTAGCAGGCGATAAATAAATGGGTGGCTGAGTGATTAAATGAATAAATGAGTGAATGAGTGAGTGAGTTAGCGAGTGAGTGAGTGAATGAGTGAATGAATGAGTGAATGAATGAGTGAGTCAATTAGTTAGTTAGCAGGCGATAAATAAGTGGGTGGATAAGTGATTGATTGAGTGAGTGAGTGAGTGAGTGAGTGAGTGAGTGAGTGAGTGAGTGAGTGAGTGAGTGAGTGAGTGAGTGAGTGAGTGAGTGAGTGAGTTAGTGAGTGAATTTGTGAGTGAGGTGATGAATGTATTGAGTGAATGAATGAACGATTGAATGAATGAATGAATGAATGAATGAATGAATGAATGAATCTTCATCCACACTGATCCATCCAATCTAATAAATCGAATTAAATCCATTCAATCTCCTTCATTCAATCATTCACACAGTCCATCCAGTCAATCATCCAATCAACCAGTCAATATTTCCAATCAGTAAATTCATCCAATCAAACGGTCAATTCATTCAATCATCCAACCAATCAGTCGATTTATCCATCCATCCATCCATCCATTCAATTGGTGCATTCATCCATCCATCCATTCACTTCTTCATTGAAACTGTCCATACAATTAGTCAATCATTCCATCCATACATCTAATTAATTAACCCATGCATCCATCCAAGTCAATTAAGTCAGTTAATCAGTGCATCCATAAACAAACAAAAGCAGATCTAAATAATCCCATATAACCATCTAAAGGAGGATTCTTTTTAGATGCCAAGCGAATGAGTGAATGATGACAGAATTTAAATACTCCTTTAAAATTTAAGCGCAAATCCCTGAAGTCAGACAAGAGCAGAGGCATTAGCATTCGCACTAAGCTCACACACCAAAGTATGCACACACACGCACACATTATCCAACCACACAGACACAGCTTTTAAACTTCAACAGTGACATTGAAAACTCTCCTAAATTGATTCAGTGGAGAATTCTGAATAATGGCGGCTCTTCAGAGATACTCGAACCATTAGACTGAGTACATCCACCGGATCCAAAAGGAGCGCGTTTCCAAAACTGTCACTGTAGTGGACACGAGCTCTTATGGCTTGAGACACGAGCGATTCTGGACAAGGAATTTCAGTGCCAGCCTTATGTATATTCAACAGTGCTGGAAAAGGCGATGGTCCCTATTGGAAATATGTCACCTCATATTCGAGCTTTGAGGCAGGAGGGCAGACTGCCAAGCCGGAGGAGACCACCGCGAGGAATACAGCTCTGACCGGAGGGATCTCGGCTCGCTGACCTTTGAGCGTTTGATAGATGCTTTGCTGCATCATCGTGTACTACAGTGCGAGAGAGGTCGACGGACCACTCAATAGACAAGAAAAGAACAAGGACAGGAAGGTGTGAGCTTTTCAGATGGATGTTTTCCAAGATACTGTCATAGGGAAACACTGCGCCAGTGATTTTTAGTCCAAATAACACTCTGTATGCAACATATTCAGAAATAATTCATTTCTAACTGAATTTAAAAAATTATATTATATTATATTATATTATATTATATTATATTATATTATATTATATTATATTATATTATATTATATTATATTATATTGTATACAACAGTTCTGTCTGGTTCTCGAATCTGCTTCGCTGAAAGCCGTACAGTATTCTCGTACAGCCTCCTCACTCTTGTGTATTACTCCGCCCACATAGGGTGACAGCAGATCAATAAACTCAGTACAGTTTGACAAATATTGCAGCTGTTGGACAACATAATGTACTTTTGAGGCTTTTTATAGTCGAGAATACAGTTGTTTAAATTGCAACTATACAGTTTATTTATAAGGATAGTGCCTATCTGGTTGATGTTCTGCCACAAGATGGCGACAGAGACTTTGTGAATAAGCCCTTGGAGCAAAAACAAATTCAGCGTAATTTCAAACAACAGCTGATCAAAAATAGGTAAGTGCAGGGGTGCCGCAGGCTCTAACAACTGTTCATGGAACGAAAGGGAAGATGGTGTGGGAGGGGGGTTGGGGGTCATGGATGAAAGTGAAGACGAGGAGTGTCTCAGACGAAAGTGAAAACCAGTAATGGCTTGCAGCTGGAAGGGCATCTGCTGTGTAAAACAAAAGGAAAATGAATGAATGAATGAATGAATGAACATGCTTTATTAGAATACGTAAGCTGAGAAAGTTTCCATCCACTGGAAGTAAAGTTAACACTGTTAACACTGTAAAACAAAAGGAAAACGAATGAATGAATGAATGAATGAATGAATGAATGAATGAATGAATGAATGAATGAATGAATGAATGAATGAATGAATGAACATGCTTTATTAGAATACGTAAGCTGAGAAAGTTTCTATCCACTGGAAGTAAAGTTAACACTGTTAACACTGTAAAACAAAAGGAAAATGAATGAATGAATGAATCAATGAATCAATGAATGAATGAACATGCTTTATTAGAATAAGTAAGCTGAGAAAGTTTCCATCCACTGGAAGTAAAGTTAACAGTCAACACTGTAAAACAGAAGGAGAATGAATGAATGAATGAATGAATGAATGAATGAATGAATGAATGAATGAATGAATGAATGAATGAATGAATGAACGAACATGTGTTATTAGAATACGTAAGCTGAGAAAGTTTCCATCCACTGGAAGTAAAGTTAACAGTCAACACTGTAAAACAGAAGGAAAATGAATGAATGAATGAATGAATGAATGAATGAATGAATGAATGAACATGTGTTATTAGAATACATAAGCTGAGAAAGTTTCCATCCACTGGAAGTAAAGTTAACACTGTTAACACTGTCATGCTCCAGAAATGATAAAGGTGCTGCCCGTAAAACAGTAATAGTCAGAAATATATTATTTCCTTCCACCACAGTACTTCTTCAATATTTGAAAATTTGCTCCTCGAGACACATTGAGTCTGGTCTGACACCAGTGATGTCAAGTGCCACTTGCTCTTACAATGTCTTGTGACCGATTGCGACATGTCATTTTGAATCTCTCTGAGTGACGTTCGAGAGACCGGATGATGGAGCAGAAGACTAGGAGAAAATAACTCCCTTTCTTTTTCATGGGCCAAAAAAAGAGGGACATTTGGGTGATTTCTGCTTTCCTCCTCAACAACCCAGCAAGCGAGTCAAACATATCATAATATCTCACGATGCCTGTCCTATCCGCTTGTTAGTTTTGACATCAGGTGTCATAAATTTTGGGGTCCAGACACTCTATCAGATGCCAAAAGCAAACAATAAACAGTACTAATAGGCCTGTATGCTCAGACCCACATAGAAATCTGATATATTGCAATAACTGCAAAGTAGACATACAATTTCATACAGTATTTGGATTATATATTTATATATATATATATATATATACTGTATATATATATATATATATATATATATATATATATATATATATATATATATATATATATATATATATACATATATATATATATATATGTATATATATATATATATATATGTATATATATTTTTTTTTTTTACTTATTTTTTTATGTAGTTTTATTTATTTATTTTTTTCAACCATTAATTCGTACATATATGCTCAAATATTTTTAAATATATTTTGTACATATACCTGTCATGATCACCAGCGATTGTAAATCTAAAGATCGCTGGAATTCACACACAATAGCTTTCGGACTACAAATCCGCCATTTTTGAACTACAGTTCCATACAAGCAATACTGTGAAACGACAAGCACACTGTAAATTAACAATTTTACAGCACAGTTGTAATTGTTATTTTACATTGCACAATTACATGTTGCCAGTAATATTTTAAAAATTGCCAGGAATACTATAAAATTTACAGTGTGTGTGTAAATTGTATAATATTACTGGCAATTTTTACCAAATTTTTGAGACTGTCCTCGCTGTAGCCCACAGCTTGATGACGTAGTTGACCAGGTCCACTATATTTGATGAATGCCTACACCTCCCCCTACCCGAAACCAGACCATCACGGTACCATGGGCAGCCCCTTAGAGGGCGGTACAAGGTCCACTATGTATTTGACGAATGGCTACACCTCCCTCTACCCTAAATCTGACCATCATAATAGCATGAGCGCTACCTTTGTGGGCCGTACAAGGTCTTCTACGTAGTTGACGATTGCCTACACCTCCCCCTACCCTAAAACCAGCTGTCCCAGAAGCATGAGCGCTAAGTTAATTCAATTCAATTTAATTTAGCTTTATTTGTATGGCGCTTTTACAATTTAGATTGTGTCAAAGCAGCTTCACATAAATGGTCATAGTAATTGGAACAGAGTAGTTCAGTTTTTAGTGTTTAAGTTCAGTTCAGTTTAGCTCAAGTCAGTGTGGTTTAAATCATTACTGAGAGTCCAAACACTAAAGAGCAAATTCATCTATGGGTAGCTCTACTGATCCCAAACCATGCAAGGTAGTGGCGACAGCGGAGAGGGAAAAAAAACTTCACTGGGGCGAGTAAAGAAAAAAAAAACTCGAGAGAAACCAGACTCAGTTCGGCACGACCATTTTAATTTCACCACTGGCCAAAAGTCTTGTGCAGAGCTGCAGTCTCAGCGGTGGAGGCTGGTTAGTGGTTAATGAGTGGTATAAGGTCAGCTAGTTGACAATCACCTACAAATTCCCCTACCCTGAACCTAACCATCACAGCAGCATGGGCGTTACCTTAGTGGATGGTACAAGGTCCACCACGTAGTTGTCGATCGCCTATGGCATCAAGCTGTGGGCTGCAGCGAGGACATCTTGAAATTTTTACCATTTTAACCAAAATTGCCAGTAATACTGTAAATATTACAGCCATTTTCAATGCATTTATATGTGAATGTAGTTTGTGTACAGTTTTATAATACTGCTGACGAGCCTATTTGAATCAATTTGCACACAAAAATAACTCTATAAACACCAACCTGTCAGGGTTCTACAGGTGGAAATTAGCATTTTGCTATAACCTGACACCATGCATCTTGCCTATGATGGCTATAGGTTAAATGTTGTGTTGTCTATTGCACATGTACAAAAAAATCAAGACTTTTCAGAATTTAGATGAGTTAAGGCTTGGACCTGGAAATAGTGTTTCCATACGTCACAACTTGTATACAAGTGAATAATCCATTTAGCTGAACCCATAATGCCCTTTTAGTGTCGACGGCGGCACTTAATGTGTGTCTGAGAGTGTGTGATAGCACAATGCTTGCTTTGTTGAATTTCTGACATGTTTTTTTTTAGGTCAGGTAACGTATGGAGCCGTTCAACTGGAGGTTGAGCACAATGAGGACGAATGCAGCTGCAGGCTTTGGATAAGGTGCTAAATGAAGCGTTCCCTGTTGAAGATGAAAACGGGATTTTTAGACGTGAGTTGGGCGTTTATTACTAAGAATTGTCTGATGAATGGCTTTGCGAGCACTGAGGGACATTTATCAATATTTTACAAACTGTAAGCTGTGAGTTTATAATCATGTAGAACCAAGGAGATCATTCAATTGTGGAAATTTTAATAATAATATTATTAAATATATTATAAATGTGGGTGTCACGGCGATGCAGTGGATAGCACAATCACTTTACAGCAAGAAGGTTGCTGGTTCAAGCCCTGGCTATTAGTTGGCATTTGTGTGTGGAGTTTGCATGTTCACTCGTGTTAACGTGGGTTTCCCTTGGGTGTTCCGGTTTCCCCCACAGTCCAAAGGAACATGCTATGGATTGAATAAGCTAAATTTGCTGTAGTGTATGAGTGTGAAAAAGTGTGTATGGGTATTTCCCAGTGTTGGGTTGGGGCTGGAAAGGCATCTGCTGCGTAAAACATATGCAGGATAAAGGCTGATTTATACTTCTGCATCAAGAGCATGCGTATGCTACGGCGCAGCCTAGGCGTTGACCCATAGCCTTACGCCGTGGCCGTCGGCGTTGCTGACCTGCACCTCTCAAAAAATTTAACTACACATCGCACTGACGCGTAGCACAAGCTCTGTGATTGTCGGCTTGGTAGCACTGATTAGTCTGGGCGGCACCGATAAAGCGATTGTTTACAAGTGTGGAGTCACGTGAAGCAGCTCTGGATGGAAAGTTTTGTTTTGTGTTTACCTCATAGTTAAAGTTGTGGCACGTCCGCCGGTTCCTGCCTCAAAATGAGCGAGTTTGAGCCACATTTACATTCAGGAAGCGTTCAGAAAAAACAAAATACTAGCGAAGAAACTCGACACAGAGGAACATTAACACCTCACTGCCAAGCGTTTCAGAAGTGTTAATGCAGACCAACAGAGACAGCATGCAGAAGTATAAATGCACAACTGTGCGTGTTGCATGCACCGTGGGTTACGCTGGTAAGTTGGCAGTTTATTCCACTGTGGCAACCCCGCATTAATAAAGGGACTAAGCCAAAAAAAGTATGAATGAATATTTTAAATATTATATAATTGTTGGATATTTGATATTGGCTTTGTGGGTTCAGATGGACCTAGCATAATGTAAAAACTATACATGCACAAAAAAAAATGTATTTAGTTATTTATTTAATTTTGCTAATTATTTTTCAGGGGTTGTCATTTTTATTGGGATAGGACAGTTGAGATTTTACAGACAGGAAAGTGTGGGGAACTTTTAAAATGATATGAGGCTAAATGATAACAGAAGAAAGTGTTATTACAGGGTTTCTAAGACCTAAGACCATTCTGAATTAAATTAGGCTAAACGTTAAGGATTTTGTCTAATGGCCTACTTATAACATTTAAAAAAAAACATTTTTGTTGACTACATGGCAATTCATTCTCATTTGAGTATTAGTAGACTGTCTGCTTAATATCTGCAGATACTGCTTCTTCAACAGATATTTAACTGACTATAAGAAACTTTGCAAATACATGTCAACTTACACTAACCCCAACCCCAACCCTAAACTCAACCTGACGGTCTACTTATAATCTAATTTAAATTAGTTGGCATGTAGATGTCATGTAACTTAAATTCAACAAAATGCCATCAAAATAAAGTGATATGGATAATTAAACCATAATAGTAAATATTTATTAAATAAACTTTTGGTAAAACTGTTATTGAGATGGAATGTTAGGGATGGGTGTTAGCCCGATTGGGTAGCTTTACAAGGACATAGGAAAATTCATTAACTGTTTAAAATGATTTACAACACAAAATTTCTGTGATTTTAAGATTTTGTTTTTTAAAATTCAAGACTTTTTAAGACCCTGCAGATGCCATGCGAATAATCAATTGAATTAATAACAACTAGTTGTTATTATGATGTGATGGTATCATACACTCAAAAAATGGCGTTTGTTGTTTGTTCAATCTACTTATATAAAATAAGCCAACCCAGGCTCATTCTGAAAACGTACCACTTTATACAGTACACTTCTGGAGAGCTAAGTTTTTTGCAGTTTGTTTTCGCGAAAGGCCGCTGTGTATGCTTTTTTAGATCTCAAATTTCTCTTGCGAGTGCCATTCGTGCCTGCTGTTCCCACCTAATTCCACCTGTCCTCTGACTGACCGATCACCTACCCTCCTCCTTCCTTAAACCCAACGGATGGTGTTTTCAAAAGCAATCCAGAAAAAGAAAAGCACTCACCTGATTTTTACCATGTTTTCAGATTTTACCACATTCTTACCCCGTTAATTACTTGCTTATTTTTTTTGGCTTCTGTTTTTATCTTATCCGCTTTCTGGAACCATTCTTCACTGGACTTAAACCCCATCGTCGTGGTCAACTCCTCTCTGCGTTACACTACTGGACAAACTGGTAACACCGTCCACATGGAGGTAAGCAATCAGCTGGTGAGCATGAATCGGAACAACATCATACCACCCCGCATCATTTGATTTAAAGACGAAATGCAGCCATAAGTACCTCCAGAAATGTATATAGGACTATGTTTTTAGAATTAACCTATGTTGAAAAAGGCTGAAACAACCTAATTATTGATGTTATTTTGGGACAACTTAATTGTTTTATGTTCAATCAACTTACAAGTTGTTTCCACTAATGAGTTACACAAATCGAATTGAGTTACACAAATCGAATTGTGTGGAACCCAGCATATTTAACAGTGTAGATATAATGCTCACTAATATCAAATGAATTCTTCAATTGTTAATAATTTTCATAAAAAAAAAAAAAACCCAAAGGACCTGAATGAGAATTGGCAACATTGTGCACCTTAGAAAAGTCACCAGGAATCTCAGTTACATGGCTGTCAGGGTAAATTGAACATCAATCTCTGCCAAAAATAAATAAATAAATAATAAAATACTTGATGTAATTTACATCCTGGCTCTTGTACATGTCAGATGTCTTCTATCGATCTCCCGAATGGCTATTCCTGTCCTGAAAAGCTGCTCGAATGCACTGTAAAAAAAAATCCCCACAGATCCAAAGTAGAGCATCGTGCAGATTTGAGTATGCAATAAAAACAAGGAAATAAGTTGACCTATCTAGAACTAGCCTAGTACGACACGAATTACCATACTGGAGACACACAGGACTCCCTCTAGTGGGAATTACTAACCTCTACAGCAGGCGGACACATAATATGAAGTGTTTTTTTATTAGGATTAGAACTACTGTGGGTTGAATTGGTCTGTTGAACTGCACACAGTGCCTTCCACTAACCTATGCACTCTTTGTAAATATAAGAAAACAATGTGGTGGAAAATGTATTATTAAAACCATTTTAGATTGATATTTTGTTTAAAATATTAACAAAAAATAAAACATTGAAAAATTGAAGACAGCACAATAAGCTAAATAGTTTTTTAAATATGTGTTGCAATTATTGGAACCCCTACACTGTAAAAAAAGATGGATTTTTTTACATGAGTAAACCTGTTTGGTTTAAATCAAGCATGTTGCGTTATGGTTATGAAGTAAATGAACTATGTTTCTAATTATACTTGAGTCAACTTAACAAAAGTCAGCGTAGTAAACTTAACTTAATAAATTAAGTCAACTTAACAATTCCCAGTTAGGTAAAGTCAACTTGTTGCTTTTCCCAGAGATGGGTTGCGGCTGGAAGGGCATCCGCTGAGTAAAAACGTGCTGGATAAGTTAGCGGTCCATTCCGCTGTGGCGACCCCGGATTAATAAAGGGACTAAGCCGACAAGAAAATGAATGAATGAATGAATGAATGAACTTGTTGCTTTTAAGTGAGTCAACCGGTTGCTTTTAAATCAAACATGTTGCCTTAAAATTATTAAGTAAATTAACTATGTGCTTAAATATGATTTAGGAAAGTCAACATAAAAGGGAAATTAGTCATCTTAACTTAATAAAATAAGTTAGGTCATCTTAAAAGATCTAAGTTACAATAGGTTTACTTTAATATTTTGAGTAAAGCCAACTTCATTCATCCATTCATTCATTTTTTTTTCAGCTTAGTCCCGGGATCACCACAGCGGAATGAACCGCCAACTTATTCAGCAGGTTTTTACGCAGCGGATACCCCTCCAGCTGCAACCCATCTCTTGGAAACATCCACACACACTCATTCACACTCATACACTACGGATAATTTAGCCTACCCAATTCACCTGTACCCCCTGTCTTTGGACTGTGGGGGAAACCCACGCAAACGTAGAGACAACATGCAAACTCCACACAAAAACGGCAACTGACCCAGCCAAGGCTCGAACCAGCGACCGTCTTGCTGTTAGGTGACAGCACTATCTAATGCGTGACTGTGTCACCGTAAATCCAACTTGATTCTATTAAATAAAACATGATACCTTAAAATTATAAAGTAAAAGAACTACAGTATGTGCATGATATTTTTAAGTCAATTTAGTCAACTTAGCATAATATAGTAACCTAACATATTAAGTTAAATTTAAAGATTAAGTTTAATCAAGACCTCTTTTTTCTTTTACGAGGCTTAAACAAAGGCCAATCTCACTCAGTCATTTATCTCAATGTGTAAAGGCAAAGAAAAGAGCTGCGATTGGAGACAAAACCTTGATGAGCTTTACAACATGGGAAGTGGTTATAAGAAAATGTCAAAAACACTTGACATTACAAAAATCCAGTCAACTGAAGTGTTATGAATCCATCTGGAATAGGGTGTGTGTTTATGTGTTTCACTGTTCAAAATCACTGCATAAATCCCCAACAATCACAGTTGGAGAACTACAGAAATTAGTTTACTCTTCAGGTCATGCATTCATTCATTTATTTTCCTTAGGATTAGTCTCTATTTCAGAGATCACCACAGTGGAATGAACTGCTCTAGCATTTGTTTTACACAGCAGATGTCCTTCTAGCCACAACCCAGGACTGGAAAACACCCATACACACTCAATTTAGTTTATTCAATTCACCTATAGTGCATGTGTTTGGATTGTGGGGGAAACCAGAGCACCCGCAGGAAACCAACACGAACACGGGGAGAACCTGCAAACTCCACACAGAAATGCCAACTGGCCCAGCCTGGACTCAAACCAGCAACCCTCTTGTTGTAAGGCAGTAGTGCAAACCATTGAGCCAATGTGCCACTGCTTCAACCTTTAACTTTTTTTAACCCAAATTGCTCGGTTAAAGAGTCTAGACTTTAAAATACAATCCAAACCAATATTTTTTTTTAGAGTGAAAAAAGCTTTAAAACATCATTGCTGTTCTCATAATTCAGTATAGGCTATCTGGCTTGTGTTCAGGTCAGAAATTCTCCACAATGCCTGTCCGACATTATACTCAGAGTTCAACAAATAGTAAAAATGTTTAAGGCCATGTCCACACTAATACATTTTTGTTTAAAAACGCTCATTTTTTTCTCTCTGTTTTGGCGTTCCATCCACATGGAGATTACCTATTTAGGAAAGAAAAAAGGTATCTTTTTGAAACCACTGTCGTGAATTTGAAAAATAATGTTGCGTTTCAGTCATGTGATACGTGAAGTTTATTCATAAACTAATTTCGAGAGGAGCACGTGATTATAATTGAACACGGCTGGTTCTGCATTAGCATGCTTGATCCACCAATCAGGCCATTCCTAACCACTATAAAGAGCCAGGGTTTTCTCACTACAGTCATCTTTGATTTGAAGAACCCCCCTTCCACCCTACCTTTTCACCTTTCCCTCCATAGGGCAGCACGGTGGCTCAGTGACTAGCACTGTCGCCTCACAGCAAGAACGTCACCGGTTCTAGTTCCTTAACAGGCCGGTGGTCGTTTCTGTGTGTAGTTTGCATGTTCTTCCCGTGCTTGCGTGGGTTTTCCCCGGGTTCTCCGGTTTCCTCCCACATTCCAAAAACATGTACAACAAGTTAATCGTTAAATCTAAATTTCAATACAGGTAATCTAATAATGCAGCACATCTTTTAATAGCCTTCAATCTTAATCTTTAGCTATTATAAAAAGGGGAGTTGTCGAGATCTACCTGAGCTCGAGGCTCCCCTCTCTACCTCCAAACGGGAGGGAGCCCAGGGCTCAAGAACCTTCGAGCTCAGGGCTCTCTCCTGGGACAGCATGCCAAACTTGCTTATAATCAATCATCAGCTAAGTGTGAACTCTTGAAAGTCATGTGACCAATTTAGCTAACATGGTTGTCCATTTTGACAGCTTTATTAAAAATTAATGTCCAACCCAGGCTCATTCTGATTATGTACCCTTATATATTTCTGGAGAGCGCCAAATATGTCCCAGATATTTTTTTTTTTTGTTTTGTTTTTTTTTGCAGTTCTTGTTTTCATGAATCCACTAGAGGCTGCTGTGTACGCTTTTTGAGATCTCAATTTTTTTAATGCGAGTGCCATTCGTGCCTACTGTTATCACGTAAATCCACCAGAGGCCTCTCTCAACTGACTGACGACTGACTGATTAACCAACTGACTGATCCACCCAACCACCCACCTCCCTAAACTCAACCGACAGTGTTTTCAAAAGCAATCCAGAAAAAGAAAAAACCCTAGCTGCAGCCTGATTTTTACAACGTTTTCAGATTTTACCACATCCTCACCCTGTTATCTGCTTGTTTATTTTATTTTTTGGACTCTGTTTTTTGTTTTATTTGCTTTCTGGAACCATTATTCACCAGACTCGAACCCCGTCATCACATTCAACTCCTCTATACACGTCAAATCCTCCAGCATACATGTCGAACTACTGGACAAACTGGTAACAGTGGAAATGTCAACGGTCAGCTAGCACAAAAAAAGACCAGCATCATACCGCCCCTACTGCAGCACACTTATCTGGCTACATAATTTGTGATCTCCAGAAATGTATATAGGACTATGTGTTCAGAATGAGCCTATGTTGACAATGTCAGTTGGTACATGATCCGTATTGCCTCTCTACAAAGGAATGTTTACTGGGAGCTATTCTTTCATTGCGGAAGTAGACGACAGTTTCATAGAGATGGAAAGTGAATAAATATCAGGTTAATTGTAGGTAAAAGCATCATACGTCTGGGTGTATGTGCAAAACAAAAGTGTTTTCAGTCATTTTAGTGAGAATGAAGGAAAGAATTAAAAATTATAATGTGGACATGGCCATTTTCAAGTTTATCCAGATTAGTGTAGACATAGCCTAAGAGGTTTGAAAAAACAGTTTGGTGCTTAATTTTTTAAGCAAAAGATCCAAAGATTAAACAATAAATGTATTTATTTGATGTCTTTCTTTGCTAATGTTAACCAAGGGTGTTAATATTGGCACTGTAAGACAGTCTGTGCATTACACGGCTGTTTTAGGCTGGATGTTTGCATCTGCACGTAAACTTTCTGCTGCAAAGGACAAAAGGTCCCTCTGAGAGGAATACTGCGAATTTGCATGCAGACTGTAAAGCATTATAATGATATTTACAAGTGAGCCAGCTCGTCTGGATAAGCTGTTTAACAGAATTATTGACCTAAAAATAAAAACAGTCATCATTAACAAGGCTCATGTTGTTCCAGCACTCGATTGTTTTATTTCCTGTGTTAAATTGTTAAGGAGACGTTTGGGGGAATGTCCGAGACTTTGCTGAACATTTATATTGTCAAGCGCCTGACATCTTCACATTGCTGTTTAATGTCATAAATCAGTCTGATGGATGCGGATTTAAAGAGACAGTTCACTTAAAAATGAATGCTCATAAAAACAAGATGGTTTAAAAAATGTACTGTTTGATATCAGTAACGAAAACTAAACCATTTTTAAGATGTCACTTAACTTTGCAATATTATAAATATTTATATTTCAGACTGATGGTACACTTCATTTATTTAGGGATCCAAAACTGATGCTCCGATTAGGACAGTGATATTGAACATTTTTCATTGTTAATAGTTTCTAAGTCTTCTAGAGTTCTGCTTGATTATGGTATTATTCAAATATGATTGTTAATGAGCGGTAATATATGATGATTGAGAGCTGTTTGAGCTATTAGTGTCAGCGTTGACTGTTTGCGGCGAGACTCGTGACTTGGGAAGTGAAAATCGTATTGGAGACATCCATATGACAAATATCCATCCAAATCGCGCAAATTTGTTTGTAATGAGCTTTTCTGAAGTGACAATCTGGGGCATTAACGCTAAATTTAACCCATTCAATCTCGCCTGTCATTAGAAGGTTTTTATTTTCATTTCTTTTATAAATCTCTAAAAGTTTACCAACTGGTGTCCTGCAAATATACAAAAAAATAAAATAAAGATAGATATGTTCAGTGTCACATGCTTAGTGTAAAGGTCACATGACCAGATCAGTTTCATTTTGCACTTTGGGAAGATAATGGCTGCATCAAAACTCCAAATAAAGGTTAGTAAACTATGTCAACATAATGCTATTAATATATATTGTGGTTGGTATTATCTTTGAGGTGTCTAATAGTAATATATGAGTTTAAATAGAATAGATTTATTGAATGCGTAAGCATGTTGACGGCCCCAACTGAAATAATACAGGGCATTTAGGTATAAAATATATACATTAAAATGTTACAGTGACTAAGTTATACACAGTAAAACCCAAGAGTTCAGGTAACTCAAACCATTTGAGGAAACTGATTGCAACAAACCATTTAAGTTCAAAAACTAATCCTAATGAGTACTGTGAACTTACTCCATTTGAGTAAATGAAGCATTTTGAGCACATTAAAACCCAATAAATGAAGAGCACTCAAATCAACTGAGTACTGTAAAACCCAATAAGTTAAGGCAAGTCAAACCATTTGAGGAAACTGATTGCTACAAACCATTTGAATAAAAAAACTAATCTATATGAGTACTGTGAACTTCCACTATATGAGTTCATTTAACTTGGACTTGGCAAATTTGTAGACTCTACTTGGTTTGACTGTGTTAGGTGAACTTTAACCTGGATCCAGTAGATAAAATAAAGAACTTTAGTAAACTGTACTGAAGTTCTTTAAAGGGTCACAAAACACCAAAACACATTTTTTGAGCTGTTGACAGTTGTATATGTGTCTCACACTGCTAAAAACACTATTAGGACACATATATCTCACTAAAAAGTTTTTGCGTTATTCAAACTAAAATTAAAATTAAAACTAATTTTTGAAGCTGCGTCAGGGCCATGAGATCTTAGCGTGTATTCCAGCATGTAGACTGGACGTCTGTACCTGGGAGTAGCTTATTGCGTCTCTGAGTGTGCTGCATTCATTCATGAGTAAGACTTGGTTCAAACCAATCAGTGTGCTCTATTGTGTATGTGGTGCAACTTCATTAATATGCATGATAGCTTTGAAGAGTGTTTTATCCTAAAAAAACAGTGTTCAGACAGCAAAGAGACAACACACGTTTTGTTGCCAACAGAAGTGGGAAAAGAATAAGAATTATTTAGAGATACAGGTCGTCCGTGTTGCTTTTATAATGTGCTGCAAAGAAGGTTTTGTTTTCATTTTCCAGCTATGAGAGCGCAACTGGACTCACATGTGGATCAGTGCACGCAACACGCAGCAGAAATATGTTTGTACAGAACATTTTTTACTCGAGAGCTTTTCTTATCTGGAAATGGTGAAATTCGGATTTACCGCTCGTCTCCTTTTAAAAAAGACGCAGCTTCAATTGGTGTTGACTGTCCTGTCTCTACAGATTTGGCAAGTGTGTGTGCAATCAGTGCCCTTTGCTCATTTAGATGGCAAAGTTATAGTTCGTAACATCAGCAGTACTCTTTCAGTGTTTGAAGACAGACCTTAGTTAAAATGATTTCAAAGTTACTAAAGTTTACAGTACGTTAATATCACTACAATATTATGGACTAAAAGATCTGCTGTAAATGCTGCTCTCCGAGTTTTAACATGAACATTGCAAGCAAAAAATTACCGACCGTTGTGTTGAATTTTCACCGCATTTTGTGACAGGATAGTCTACACACACAGCTTTCTGACCTACCGAGTGCATCTGAGTTCCCGAGAAATGCAGAAGTTTTTTTTCTCTTACACGACGTGCGGTTTCAAACATTTCACTGTCATTAAACAAAGTCACTGTCTTTCTCCCCTGCGTCTGTGTGTTTGTTTTTCCTCTGTAAAAATCAGCACGTGCCTAAATGGAAACTCCCATTTTTATTCAAATCCTTTTCCCTCCCCCGACACTTCCACCTAAACTGAACTAGACACACCCACTTTCCTGACTTTTTCCAAACTAGAAGTGTGAAAACACCCTGCTGAAACGGGGGGTTTCATGGCCCTTTAAGTAAATTTGACTAAAGGTTGGAGCCATGCAGTATACCACATTTAAGTCAGCAGGTGGAGTAAGATCTGCACATGCGCAGACGGAAGGTGCATTCACTCGCGTGGCGTCATTTGAATGGGATTCAAACAGCCAATTTCACAATGCGAAAAGAGAAAATACATAAACATTTTCCGTTTTGTGGACACACAAATGATATATTTGTAAAGTTGCCATTTTCCTTGAGTGGTTTTCAGGTTATTGTTAACCTTAGAAGCCCTAATGTTATTATTCTTTCACTCAGTTGTGGTATTTTATATACTTATTGAACCCTGATTATGAACCCACATGTTGGAATAATTACTTTTACTACGTTAGTTCATAATACTTGATATAAAGTTAACATGATTTAATTTAGGGGTAGCACGGAGGCGTAGTGGGTAGAATGTTCGCCTCACAGCAAGAAGGTTGCTGGTTTGGGCCTCGGCTGGGTCAGTTGCCGTTTTTGTGTGGAGTTTGCATGTTCTCCCTGTGCTCTGGTTTCCCCCACAAGTCCAAAGACATGCGGTAAAGGTGAATTGGGTAGGCTAAGTTGTCCGTGGTGTATGTTTGTGGATGAGTGTGTGTGGACTTTAGTCACACTGTTTGCCAGTGATGGGTTGCGGTTGGAAGGTCATCCGCTGCGTAAAACATATGCTGGCTAAGTTGGCGGTTCATTCCGCTGTGGCAATCCCTAGATTAATAAAGGGACTAAGCTGAAAAGAAAATAAATGAATGAATGGCCTATGTAAATGTGAAGTAAAAATTAATCTTCTACATGAATAAATAGTACTAATGCGATAAAGTTATGATTATTTAATTGAATTAAGGCAACCACATAATTAAATTGAGTAAACTTAACAAATTACTTCTTACAGTGTAGTTCATTTAGAAAAGTGGCATAAGGTAGAATTTTTAGATGAATCCTCTGTTGAACTGCATCCCAATCATCACAAATACTGCAGATAACCTATTGGAACCTGCATGGGCTCAAGATTCTCACAGTCATCAGTCAAGTTTGGTGAAGGAAAAATCATGGTTTGTGGTTACATTCAGTATGGGGGCGTGCAAGAGTGGATGGCAACATCAACAGCCTGAGGTATCGAGACATTTGTGCTGTCCATTACATTACAAACCACAGGAGAGGACAAACTCTTTAGCAGGATAGCGCTTCTTCTCATACTTCAGCCTCCACATCAAAGTTCCTGAAAGCAAAGTCAAAGTGCTTCAGGATTGGCCAGCCCAGTGACAAGACATGAACATTATTGAGCATGTCTGGGTTAAACTGAAGGAGGCACTGAAGATAAATCTAAAGACTCTTAATGAACTCTGGGAGTCCTGAAAAAAATATTTCTTTGCCATTCCAGATGACTTCATTCATAAGTTTTTTTGAGTCATTGCAGAGATGTATGGATGCAGTCCTCCAAGCTTATAGGAGTCATACACAATATTCATTCTTTTTCCACTGCACCATGACTTTATATTCTATAATGTATTTTATTTCTGTTAAGTGAAGAGACTTTTGTTTGAGCAAAGTCAGACCTTAGTGTCCTATTTAAATAATAAAATATCAAGGCATGATCATATTTTATTTTAGTGAAATAAACGTAATCTAGAGACCTTTGCCTTCCATATAAGCCACTTTATTTTGATATAGTAATTTTCAAGGGTTACCAATATACCAATATTTCCATATTTACATGTCTGGCATGAAAAAAATGGATTAAATGAGATTAGACCTGAGTGGAACAAAAAGTTAAAGCACACACTCTTTTTTTTTTTCTTTCATGAACGTAAAGATGTAGGCTTCCTGAAACTAATGAAAGACAGATGTAGTTATGTCTTCATATTCGCATATAACAACAAAAGCATTAGAGGAGCAGATACGAGCAGGCGTCCCTGAAGAGCGTCTATTGTTGGAGATTACGGCTGACCCAAAAACTCCGAGAGTTCAGAAGACTTGTTGCATCTTCAGCTTCAAAGACACAAATGTCCTGGGATCCAATTTAGTTTTTCTGTCGGTGTAAATAGTTACGTGCGAGTGCGTGAGCGCACGACAGAATATAACTCTGAGGAAAGAAAGTAGGAGATGTTCTAGTGGAGATTCACACTCGTCACCTGTTATCTGCTCGCTCAGTGATCTCCGCAGACGCTTTACAGTGTCTAATAAAAGATGAAAGGCAAAACGCATGTCAGCTCACCTGCGCTGAAAACACTACATGTTAGTTTCCCTTCGTCTTTTGTTCTGTTCTGTTTGATAGCAGCTACAGTACATTGGAGAGAATGTTTCGGTCTGGGATCAAACCATGTCTGTGCTGCACTCATCAATTATTGAATATCAGTGTGCACATTTAAACTAAAAAATGAATAAATATAACCGATATTTTGGTGTATGAGGTATAATAGGGGTGAAACAGATGTCAAACTGTAAAAGTGTGATAACTTTTTTTTTTTTAAATTTAACTTATATAATAACTATTATGTAATATTATTTTAAGACTTTTATACATGTTGACCGAGATTTAAAGAAGATACACATAAAATGTAATTTAGTATAAACAAAAGTTAATATGCCTAAAAATCTTGTCAGACTTAAACATATTTAGAAAAATTATTAATTGATGACAGACTGTAATAAAAAAAACTTAATAATGGATCAAAACACTAATTCGTTTTTGTCCTTCAAAGTAACTACCTATATACTGACTACTCCGCCCACACCCTCTTCTGATTGGCTGTGATTTTTGATTAACTATTTGAAGATTGAAGACTATTTGAAGAGAAACCCGTTTCCTCTTCTAATTGGCTGAAATTTTTGATTGACAGCTAACAGATTGACTCCAACTTAAACCAGCTTTTGATTGGCTGTGATCTTTGATTGACTATTTGAAGAAAGAGTTTGCCCATATCCTCTTTTGTTTGGCAATCATTTTTAATTCACCATTTGCAAAGAAACTCTCTTCTGATTGGCTGTGAATATTGATTGACTACTTGAAGAGAGACTCTGCTCATACCTTTTTGATTGACTATAATTTTTGATTAACTACTTGCAGAAAAACTCCGCCCATACCCTCATCTGATTGGCTGAGATTTTTGATAGGCTGCTTGCAAAATGACTCCACCTATATCAGCTTCTGATTGGCTATGATCTTTGATTGACTACTTAAAGAGAGAGACTTCCCATAACCTCTTTTGATTGGCTATCTTTTTTTTTATTCACCACTTGCAGAGAAACTCCGCCCACACTCTCTTCTGATTGGCTGTGCCCTTTGATTGATCGCTTACAGAGAAACTCCACCAACACTGTCTACTGATTGACTGTATTATTTGATTGACCACTTGCAGAGAGATCTGCCCACAGGCTCTTCAGATTGGCTATAAAGTTTGATTGACGGCTTGCAGAGATACTCTACCCATTCCCTCTTTTAATTAGCTTGTGTTTGTTGATTGAGTGCTTGAAGAGAGAATCTACCCACATGCTCTTCTGATTTGCGATGATGTGATTGACTCCACTCACATTATTTAATGATTGGCTACGATGTTTGATTGAGTTAGTTGCGCCTCATAACCATGTCAGTCTGATGCCAACAACAACAACAACAAAATGCTTGCTGCTGCAGTCTTGGAAATAAAGGTACAACATTTCAATGAGACAAGTAAATTTAGTTTTGAAGCTTTTTACAGTGCTTACATGTAGATTTTAGGTAATTATATGAACTTTAAAGGTAAATGTACAAACCCTTGTGGTACATACTGTACTGTACATGTAGGTTTTGAAAAACTACCACCCCATGGACAGCTTTTGTATCTTTACTTCTAAGACTGTGAATTTATATCCAATCACAATCACTCTTTCACGTTTTCCACATTTTTCTGGATGTTGTTTTTTAAGAAACATTGATAAAAATATAGACTTTACCAAATATTAAACTCACAGCATCTTGGTTCATCAAAGCTGATCTTGCCGGAGACAGGAAGCTTCTAAAACGGTGGCAGATTTTCTGTCCGCACCAGTATGACACCTCGATTTAGAAGCCTGCTAAGAAATTCAAAAGCATAGCTCAGCCAACTGTATCAAGGTGGGCTATTAGTGTGTGTGGACTTGTGTGTGTGTGTTTGTGTGCTACTTTGCAGACAGTGAAGCCTGAAATTTTCCATCAGTCATCTGGCTGTGACCTGGATGAGGCAGCCTGGTGGATGTCAATAGCTCTGTCCGATAGCTCCTCTGGTCGCTGAAACAGATAAGTAATGGCAAAATCTTTTAATGGACACTGGTCAGTGAGGCAGCGCTCGAAGCATCTGACAAGAGCGGCGGCTCCTTCATCTGATCAAGAGGAGGGTTATGATTATAATAAGGGGTTTGCTTGCAGTTCAAGTTTTGGAGATCTGAAAGATGAGAAGTTTGTTTGAGATACATTTCGCAATGACAAACATAGATTATGTAAAATGTGTTGGTTGAATATACATATGTATTATGCTTCTTATGCAAAGTGCTTGTCGCAACATAGGCTCATTCTGAAAATGTAGCTCTATATACATTTCTGGAGATTACAAATTATATAGCCAGAAGTATGTATGGCTGCATTTAGTCTTTAAAACGAAGGATACGGGGCGGTATGACGGCGATCCTTTTTGCGCTTACCAGCTGACAACTTACCTTTATAGAAGGTTTAGGGAAGTGGGTGGGTGGGTCATTCGGTGCATTTGAAAACACTATTGGTTGTGTTCAGGGAAGGAGAAGTGTGGGTCGGTTAATTGGTCAGTCAGTCATTCTCTTAGTCGGTTTGTCAGTGGAGAGCAGCTGCTGGTGGATTTATGCAAAACGAGCAGGCATGAATGTCACTCGCGAGAGAAATTTTAGATCTCAACAATTGGAATTGGAAATTTTCCTAGTCTATCTGTGTTTCAACCAGTCAGGTTAGAACACCTATATGTATGATGCAGTTACTGATGTTATGTGAGAGTATAACTGTTATTAATTTGTAATTGTAAGCTGAGTGGCCTAGGAACTCTTCAGTAAACTTAATTTATTTATTTGAATCTCTGACTCCGGCTTTTTTTTATCTGACAGACTGGTCATTCTTTGGGTTAAAACTGTAAATTACCCCTATATGTTTTTAGAATGAGTCTGAGTTGGCATAAACCTAACCATAACCCTAAACTTAATCCAGGGGTGTCCACACTCGCTCTTGGAGGGCCGGTCTCCTGGAGAGTTTAGTTCCAACCCTAATCAAACACACCTGAACCAGCTAATCAAGCTCTTACTAGATATACTAGAAACGTCCAGGTAGGTGTGTTGAAGCAAGTTGGAGCTAAAGTCAGCAGGACACCGGCCCTCCAGGACCGACTTTGGACACCCCTAACATAGATGTTAATTCAGGAAGATGTGCTGCTTGGTGAAATCAGGTTGTTGTTTTTTTGGCTTAGCATGTTTCTAAAATGAGTTAGCATTATTGCCCCAATGCTATAGCTTTGTTAGCATTTTTGATTCAATACACTACTGGCATGTTTTAGCATGTTGCTTACAGGCTTCTGACTTGATCACCAAACTTTTAGTGTGTTTTAGCTCATTGTTAGCAAGCGTTAACACATTTTTAGCACATAGCATGTATCTTACAGGTTGGACCACACTGTTAGTGATTCATCTCATAGTCATGTTTTTAATCCATGATACATTTAGCACATTGCTATAATGTTTTAACATGTTTTATTAAATGTACACTGATTCTAATATGTTTTACCACACTGCTTTACCACATGTTATTGATTGTGGTTTTAATACTAGGTTTAAAAAGTTAATCAAAGCAAACTAACCTAAAATAAATGTCATTATGAATGTTTGGAAAGCTTCAACAGTTTAAAGTTTGCATAGCCTAGATAGATACACTGCTAGCTTGTTTTAGCACATTTTAACACATTAACACCCTGATTCACAACACTGTTATTGCTACCATGTTCAACACAATTTAAAGCCTTGCATGCACAGTATGCTTTAACACACAGCTAGCATGTTTTTGGTATGTTGACCGCATGTTTCTAAGATTATTTTGTTAGATTGTCCCCACTGTTAGCATGTTTTAACATTGTTAGCATGTTCAATTCAACACACTCCTAGCATGCTGCTAATGCGATTACAAAAATGCAAGCTCATTGTTTGCATGTTTCTAGCATGATTTACTACATTAAAACATTTAGGACAAAGCTAGCATGTTTTACCACACTGCTAGTATGTTTTAACATATTATCATGGCTCATTGCATTAAATTGGGTATTATTTGTGAACTGAAGTAAACAGAATGGACTGAATTCATTCTTAGCAAATCTTGCAAAGCACAAATCATGTTGAACGCATGATCGTTTCTAAGCTCATTTTGCAAGACTGTCCCCACTGTTAGCATGTTTTAGCATTATTAGCATGTTGAATTTAACACGGTCCAAGGATTTAGCTAGTATGATTTCTAAAAATAATAGTGTCTTTTAGCTCATTGTTCACATGTTTCTAGCATGATTTACTACATTGTTAACACATTTAGCACATAGCTAGCATGTTTTAACACACTGCTAGTATGTTTTGACATATTATCATGGCTCATTGCATTGAATTGGGTTTTATTTGTAGACAGAAATAAACAGAATGGACTGAATTCCTTCCTACTTAACTAACAGGACACAAATCATAGACTTATTGAATGAGGCTGTGCTACATAATGTCTAGTGATGTTTTATTCATGTATGAAACTGACATAGAATCAAAACCGATTTTAGATTTTGGCACTCAGTGGTTAAAAACAATACCTTTTTTGTTAAGTACACATGCATACTTCTAACTCAAATGTATTTACCATTGCACCCCATATAATTCAGTTCTAGTTCATACATTTAAAAATGCAGAATCACTATTTGAAAGTAATTTTCTCTGGCAGTAGCAGTGCTACTGAATACACCTCGGATCCACAGCAGTAAATGAGCAGCAATGACCTTGTACTTCAAAATCCTAATTGTTTTTCCTGCCAGCGGCCGCACAGTCAGCCTCTCTGCCCCGAGTTAGTGAGCTTCTCTCTCCGTCCCGCAGGGGCATAACCCCTTCCTCACTTGAATTCACATCAAACCAGTCAAACATAACATCCCTCTTTCCACCATGCACAGACAACGAGAATTAATCTCAGTTTAATCTCTGTTATTGAGTTCTTCTGAGTGTTAGAAAGAGATACTCGCTATCCTGCAATTAGAACAATCAAGGGTAATTTGCTACAGAGCAAACCACCAATTTTGTGGGGCCCACATCATTGCCTGTTTATACTTTTAGATGTGGATGAACCCAAATGTTGGATTTAATTTTTGGTAGCATTTTACAATATGGTTGTATTAGTTACAGCTGTTTAATGCATTTGTTAAAGGTGCAGTAGGTGATCTGCCAAAATGCTGATTAACATAATATCTTTGACAGCCCCTCCCCTGCCATCCAAAGCCATGCCTCCTGATATTATGAACATGAATCTTATCTATGATAGCAGTGGCTAATGTCATTGCAAAACTTAATAATACTACAAATCTGAACAAAAAATATCTAGCACGTTTTTCAATTGTGTAGCAAGCAAAACTTGTTATAATGCGCAATATTTCATGCATGCAAGGATCGCTGGTCTCACTCTCTTATGCGCTTTGTCCTAAAATGACAACTGTATGCTTAGTGGTTGGCCGGCGGTGTGCAGGAATTACACTTATTACTAAGCCATACTTGACTGAATATTCAAAGTAGCATGGTAACAATATAGAGAGCGCGTCACAGGCTGTCCCTGTTCATAAATGAAACAATGTCCGTACATTATCGATGCTGTAAAAGGTTTTATGAAATTGAAAATAGAAATTGAACATCAATCTTTCGCCAGAAGATTTCAGTGGCTGAACAACATTTCTGTGCAAATAACCCATTTGTAAAACAACACAATCTACATCAGCTTTCGAGGACTAAAATAGTTTTAAAACATAACATTACCTGTTTAAAAAAAAAATTTCACCTGTGGTGTCATCCTTCCTCCATCGTGCAAAAGCAATGCCAATATTGATTCAGGATTTGCCAAAGTTTTGATTCAGCATTTGTTTTTACCGCTCTCTCTCTCTCTCTCCCCCTCTCTCTCTTTCTTTCTCTCTCTTTCTCTTGTCCATGTGAATGTGGCTCCCGTGCACGCAAAAACAGTGGATCTGCATGAGCATGTGCGCAGGTGTCCAAATCTACATTTGTTTAAAGACAGTTTGGGCTACTTATCAAAATTGTGGAATTTTAATTTTAATAATTTTTTTAGTCTTATGCCTCACCCAGAATATAAAATACATATAAATACATTTAGATAATTTACTTTAAGCATTACAATTGGATTGTGAAGAGATTTTCAACCAGCACAACAAAAAATGTTTATGAAGACAACCGACTACTGCACCTTTAACATGTGTGTGTATATATAACGACAACACATCTGTTAAGCATTACTCAGTCTTTGCATATAGTAATGTGTTATTTAATGCATTAGTTAGCATGAACAAACCATGTAAAGTGGTTGGTTTTGTATACTTGACTTGCATTCAGGTTAAAATAACACAGCAGTTTAGGATTTGTACATAATACACACATTGTATATCATTAAGTTTAAGGTCATTTTAAAATATTAACGTGTTATATCTCAAGCTTTTTGAGATTATCTGAAATATTTGAGACTCTGAAAATTACAAATGCACAATCTAGACAATATATTTGATGCTGTCATTGTGAAAAGTGGAAATTGTACTGTGCAAGTCTCTTAGATGCCAAAGGGAATATGAGGTTAAAAGCAGTCATTTGTAAATTATGACTTTATAACCAATCATCTTGTCTCGTGTACAATGAACATCCTGAGGCAGAAGAAAAAAAAATTACATAACAAACAATACAGGAAGAAGCATTCTCAATAATTGTGCATAATGTTCTTGCTGTGTGTGAGTAAGCTAACACAAAAGCTAAAGCTTTTACTCTGTAGGAAAAAAACTACTTTTCTGTTTTGTTGCCACATGTGAGGTTACTCCATTACCCTCTGAATTTTTATTATGCAGCATGGTGCACAATATATGTACAAAACGCACTTTGACCCTTTCTATTTTCCCGGCCCATTAGAGCACACAACTCGCAGCTAAAAGGAGAAAATGGGAAAACAGGACAAATAAACTTGTGTTTATCAAACTTATGCCTTTTTCCTCGTGTCTGCCCTTTTATCACGTCTGTGTACATTTTCTGCTGGGTTCAGGGATTCAGAGCACTTTTTGTGCAGCTGGTAAACTAATCTCACAAATCAAAAGTGAATGTTCCTGGTCTGAACATGAGAACGTTCAATGTTAATGAAGATGTATTGATACACCATCTTGAGCAGATAGCATTATGTAGCATTTGTATAGGACAAATCAAAAAGTGTCAGTTAAAGGGGATATATTACGCCCCTTTTTACAAGAGGCAAAATAAGTTTCTGACGTCCTTAGAGTGTGTAATTTAAATTTTCTGATCAAAATACCCCACACAACTGAGACTTTTAGGCAAGCCAGGCTCATTCTGAAAATGTACCACTGTATACATTTCTGGGGAGCGCCACATATGTCTCAGGAGATACATTTTATTTTTTTATTTTTTTGCAGTTTTGTTTTCGCGTTTCCACCAATGGGTGCTGTGTACGCTTTTTAAAATCTCAAAATCTCAAAATTCTCTTGCGACTGCCACCTGCTTTTCTCACGTAAATCCACCAGAGGTCGCTGTTGACTGACTGACACCTTACTGATCAATCGACTGACCCACCATCCTCCTTCCATAAATCCAACCGACAGTGGCTGTTTCTCAATATGCGTTCTTCAGCGGTCTTGCGTCCTCGTGTTCTCGTGCAATGTCATCATCAGCTGCTTAAGTTCAGTTCCAATACTCAAGACCGCAAGTACGGAGGACGCGTGAAACTTCCCGGATGTGATCTTGATATCGAGGACGCACTGATGCAGACTTGAGCACTGAACTCGCTCTGGAAGTCCCAGAAGTCATTGCGACTGGAGGTGGGAAGCGCAGCATTTTATTTAGATTTATTATTAAAGTTCAGAGATATCACTTATTTACCTCAGTAGTTTCCCTAAATGAAACGGTGAAAGTAAACATTAACATGAATATCTTAATAAAGGAATAAACACATTAAGGGTGTTTGTTTGCTGAAATTCGTATTAAAATTTGTTTTGTTTATATTGTGCAGAGTATATTTATAATGTTTTTATGCAAAGTATATATTTTGAAGAGGGGGGAAACAATAAATTTTTGTATGAGTGCTGTAATGTTTAAACAATTTCCATTTAAAACGTGTGAAGGTCACATGACCATCAGGAAGAACGCAGCATCCCATTTCTCAAAGGACGCATTCTCTGCCGTTCTTCCGAGGACACCTGGCAAGACCGCTCTCCACAAGAACCCAAGTCCGTTCTCTGCGTTCTTGGAATTGAGAAACAGCCAGTGTTTTCAAAAGCACGATTGACCCGCCCACTCACTTCCCTAAACCCAAGCGACAGTTTTAAAAAGTAATCCGAAAAAAGAGAAGCCCTCGTCTGATTTTTACCACGTTTTCAGATTTTACAACATTCTAACCCTGTTATTTACTTTTTATACACTTTTTGGCTTCTGTTTTTGCAGGTTTCTGCTTTCTGGAAACCTTCTTCGCCAGACTCAAACATCGTCAATGTGGTCAGCTCCTCTCTGCGTCTCAAGTCCACCGATGTGCATGGCGAGCCACTGGACAAACTGATAACAGCAGGAAAGCTGTCCATATGAAGGTAAGCGGTCAGCTGGTAAACGCGAAAAGGAACGACGTCACACCACCCCGTAGCGTTCGTTTTAAAGATGAAATGCAGCCATACGTGCTTCTGGCTATATAATTCACAGTCTCCTGAAATGTATATACAGTAGGGCTACGTTTTCAGAATGAGCCTGTGTTGCTTTTAGGCTTTGATACAATTTGTGACTGTTGCTTTAAGATGTGTTGTAATGTTATGTATGTAATATGTAATGTATGTCTTTTGGTTGTAATGTAATTTATGTAATTGCAATAAGCTTTACAATTATAAGAGTGGTCGCTCCTCACCACCACCAGTGTGCAGCATCCACTTGGATGATGCTACGGAAGCCATAGGACAATTGCGCCAGTGCGTTCACCACACGCTAGCTATAGGTGGAGTGAAGACACAGCAATAGAGCTGATTCAGTGGATGGGGATGATTGGTCATGATGGTTAGGGGCCGATGGAGGGAATTTGGCCAGGACACCGAGGTTACACCCCTACTCTATTATGAAAAATGCCATGGGATTTTTAATGACCACAGAGAGTGAGGACCTCGGTTTGACATCTCATTCGAGAGACAGTGCTCACTGACAGTATAGCAGCCCTGGGCATTAGAACTCACACAGACCGCAGGCTGAGCGCCACCTGCTGGCCTCACTAACACCACTTCCAATGTGAAGTAAATCCACACTTGCTAATGAAGCTTTAGGAAACATTTAAGCAACAACACCATTACGTACTCCATCATTGTTGTGTATGTTTGTTTACAATGTAGATTGTGTCAAAGCAACATAAAGTTTTCAGAGTTGAAGTTCAGTTTAGTTCAGTTCAGTGTGGTTTTAATTTTCACTGCTGAAAGTCCAAACACTAAAGAGCAAATCCATCGATGTGCAGCTCCACCAAGTCCTAAGCCAAGCAAGCCAATGGCGACAATGGAGAGGACAAACTTCACCAATTGCCGAAAGTGAAGGAAGAAAATCTCAAGACAAACCAGGCTTAGTCGGGCATGACCATTTCCTCTCTGGCCAAACTTCTTGTGCAGAGCTGCAGTCTAGACTGCTGGAGGCTGGAGAACGCTGGACATCCATCGTGGAGGAGCTGCAGGTGTGAGTAGGACACTGGCTGGTGTGCAGGCTGGCCCTAAATGCAGAGACGAGTCTGCCACTGTGGTCCTTAAGGAATCAGTCTCATGTTCTCCACTCCTCCATGACTACCACAGCATCTGCTCAGGATGCGGCCTGGTCCAGGATTATGGAGACCTCTATGGTGGCATATGGTTTTAATAAAGAATCTTGAAATAAGCTTTCAACATTTATTATAACAAAAACAATGTTTTGAACACAACATAATTTTAATGACCCTGAAGACTGGAGGAATGACTTCAGGAAAATCACACCAATACATCACATTTCAAAATAGATTTAAATAGGAAACGGTTGTTTTAAATTGTAATACTTTTTAACACGGAGCCCTCATACCTTTGAATGCCAGTATATATCACAAAAGCAGAGTCATTGAATTACACAAAACTATAAAAGATCAAAACAGGCTCATTCCTCCAAAGCCGTCTGTTATTTTCTCTCAGAGTTCAGCAGAAAGCGAGTCTTGATAAGCAATCAGCAGCTCACAACTTCCTCCAAATTACACTCTCTCATTTATAATTCACATGGTTAGTAGGAGAAATCCAAACAGCTCTGCGTTTGCTTGTCTGAGAGTGTGCAGATGTGTGTGTGTGTGTGTGTGTGTGTGTGTGTGCGCCACTCTGCTCTTTTAAGAAGGGAAGTTGTGCCACATTCATGAAAGATTCATCCCCTCTTTGAGAGGATTTAGCACTTTTCTGCTTCACCCCAGCACACTTTGCATTGTTTATAAAGGAATCTGCTTTGTGCTGGGCTTTTCAAAACTGACGCTGCTTTGGCACTTTTACAAAAGGCACAAAATAAAACTTCACCCGTTTCATTCCTTCCTTTTTTTCCTCCCTTCTAGTTTACAACCAAAGGAGACGCAAAGTGAACCTCGGAAGGTTGCTGTACGCCAACCTGCTGGAACAAAAACGAAGCAAGCCAATCGATGACTGACAAAAGGTGGATTTTGTTGCTTCTGTGTAAAGCTGGAGCTTTAGCCTCTGAAGTCAATCAATGTTTTTAAAAGGCCTGCACAAATATGAGTCCGCATTTCAATGGCTCTGCTTTGGATAGTTTCTCCATTAATGGTTGGGAGGGAGTGTGTTCATAATCATTGCTGAAATGCATTAAAATTCAATTAAGCATAAATAAACTATTTTCATGCCCCAAAAAGATAGCTTAATTACTCATTAAAGAGTCAATAGCATCAATCAGCCAGTACACTTCAAAACAGTTATACAGTATGAGAGCATGATGTTTTGTCCCACTTCATATTAAGTGGCCTTAACTACTATATACCTACATTTAAATGAATACTTTGGTACAATGCAGTTGTTATATACATGATTTGACATTGTACTCATTTTTATATTATCTATAATTAGATTTGTAAATCATTTCTGTAATTGTATTAATCATTAAACTATTGGCAACTTTACCCACCTATAAACCTACCCACATCATCAAACCTGTCTCTAACTGACCTGTATCACACCACAATAGCACCATAAGTGTTATTGCCGTCTGCTAGCTCTCTGCAACCCTCACATGGTTACCCACTGAAGCTAATCAGGGCTGCGCCCGCTCCGTACCTGCATTGGAGACCACATGGGAGAGCTAGGTTGCTGCCGGAAGTGGTGTTAGTTAGCTCAACCTGTGGACTGTGTAGGTCCTAACCGTCTTTCGGATGAGATGGTAAACCGAGGTTCCAACTCTCTGTGGCTGTTAAAAATCCCAGTAAGTTTCCCTTCCCATCATGGCCTCCTAACCATCCCCATATCATAATTGGTGCGGTGGATGGCGGAGGGGTGTCACGGACGAAAGTAAAGAGGGTTGGGGAGTTGAGGAAGAAAGCACAAGTAAACAGCTGACTGGGGAGGGGGGCGATTTGAAAGGTGGACCGGTGAAATTCAGAGGCGCCGGATCAGATTTCAGAGGCGCCGGATCTGGCGTTTTCCGGCACAAATTAAGCCCTGTGTGTAAGTGCTTGTGTGAATGCAAGAATGTTTGAGTGTTTTCCAGTACTGGGTTGTGGCTGGAAGGGCATCCGCTGCATAAAACATAAGCTGGAATAATTGGGCTGTGGTGTTCCCTGATAAATCAGGGACTAGGCTGAAGGATAGTGAGTAAGGGTAGGTGGATAACTAGACCTCACATGCTATTTTATGAAAGTAGCCAAGCAGCATCACACCCTGCAATATGGCATCAACACTGCTCAAAAAGTATGTATCATGTATCATGTATCATCATCCTGACGCTAACTCACAGCGTTCAGCATGTAGTTCTGCGGCTGTTGGATCAAAAACAATTCATCTTCATACACTTTAGGGCACTTGTAGGCCTGTATATCTTTATAAATAATGTCTTACATTTTATACCAAATTCTGTCCAAAATGTATTACATTTTCAGAATTTTATGTTTGAATATTTTAATATATTGAAAATTTATTTTCTTTTGATTCTTTTAAAAATGTATTAAAGACAACAAAATGTAAAATCATATAGCCAATCAAATATCTATATAAAAAAACTGTTGAACAGTAAAAACTCTGTATTAGGAAATATGAACTCGTTGGAAATAAAGGAAATAAATTTCAATGCATAAAGTTTTTTTTATTAAATATTTGATTGTTTTAGAACTGTATGTACAAATTTATAATTAATATGTACAAAATAGCACTTTTTTTTTTTTGAAAGACCACAGAAATCCTGTGCAGTAACATTAAGATTGGAAGCAGACAAAAGACTTCAAGCTTAAGCCTTTAAATTGCATATTTTTGAACTGGATTGTGTCGCTCTTATTCACCTGTGATCTGATAAATCAAAAGGTGTCTTTTTACCATGTAAACAGGACAGCGTCAGTCATGTTAAATTCGCCATCTCCCTCAGTCTCATCCGCGAAGTCATCCTTGCCTTTCTCACAGTAATCTTCATAAACTAGCCTACATACGGCACGTGATAATATTGGTTGAAAAAGCTGCACGTTAACAGCACACAGGTGTGCAATGACAAAATAGACTGACTAATTAAAATAGACTGAATGATTAGAATAGGTGCTTAAATTGCGCAATGATAAGAAGTAATATAGATCGCGCCACCAAACATATAAAAATGAAAGTAACGACTCTAATTTAAAAATGTAAGGAGTACTAACGCAATTAGTGTGAATTTGTAAGATCTAATTCCTACAATTTAGTAAGATTTGCTCATCACCCAATGACGGTTGGGGTTAGGGGTGGGGTTAGGTGCTACGCCGTCTTTTTAAAACTAAACTCTTACAAATTCATACAAATTAGCCACTAAACTGACAAAACGTAAAATACTTACGTTTCCTCGTGAGATCAGGCCGGGAGGACAGATTTTTGTGTAAAAATGTGAGGAGTAAAAGTAAAAAGTTATCAGAAAAATAAATAGTGGAGTAAAGTACTGATACCTGAAAAATCTACTTAAGTACAGTAATGAAATATTTACTCCGTTACTTCCCATGTCTGCTGTGGAGTATAAGTCACCACAAACGAATATCTATTCGATGAATCTCTACCTTTTAACCAATTTATCCAAACCAGGCTCCACTCACACACACACAAAAAAGAGGAGTTATCAAGTGAAAACAACAGGAGACTTCAAGAACCGCTTCAACAAGACACCTGCTCTTTGAGTCCGATATGCTTGACTGGTGCTTTTGGCTTGATTTTGGGCACACAGGCTCATTCCCATCGAACGCTTTAATCCCTGTCGGTGGCCAATGAGTGTGACGTACAGGAGAGCAGACACACTAAACTACAGTCTCGAACTCCTTGACTCAAAGGCCCCATTAAAATGATAATCCTCTGGAAATGCCTTTAAGCATATGAATAGGGCTTCTCTGTTTGCTGTTTCAGTAAATCTCCTGACTATCTTGACACCGGCTTATTCACAAACTCATTTGGTAGGATAAGAGCGGTCAACATGACTTTGCTAGTCAGGTCAAATCAGTCTAGACTATTTGAATAAATACATAAATGATCATAAACATGGCTCCTTGTGTAATGGTGACAACAGGGATGGAGTTTCACATGCTTAATTTTGCGAGAAAGCTCCGCAAGCAGAGGTCAAAACAGGAACAAACAGTTATAGCAAAGACAATCCAAAAAGAGGAATCCAATAGACATCATTTTAACATAATTTTGCTTTCAACTGTAAATAAGTTCAATGTGTATAAACAACCAGCTAGTTCTCGAAAAGAGCAAAGCATAATAAATATAGTCTTTAATTCCTTAAGTCATTTCAAAGTTTGATGGTTTCACACAATCCAACTTGTGAATCTTGAGTTCCAAGGTCAGTATAATAGAAATCGATGCAATTCACATGGCTGATGTGTTTAATGTGTGCGAGATCATGTTCAATTAAGATGTAATTGGTGAGCGACTCTCTGTTCCCCCGGGGGTCAACTCCATTTAACACTTCATGCTTTAAATAATGTAATAATTGCATTAGAATTACAGCTCCCGCCACATTTCACGTTCAGACAATTACTTGGTACAATGCGTACTCACTGTCTCCACTTTGTTGCCATTAGGAACTTCCAGTGAACTCACGACTTCAGTCCATCGAAAAGCTGAAAAACATGACATTAATATACCGAGAATATCACTGACCATTTCAGGAGATGAGATTTGCTCATGAAGAAGAGAAAAAAAATACATTATGTTATAAGAAACGTACAATACTGCAGCTTTCTTGCACTCTTAAAAGAGATCTATAAAAAAAATAAGTAATAAAATGGTCTGTATGACAGAGTATTACCTGAAAATCAATAAAATAGGCGCACTGGAACAGATGTTTCTTGAAGTATTGGATTTTGTTGGAATCAATAATGCCTATATTTAAGGTGAAATGGAATAAAAGAAACGCAAACAAATAAAAAGGGATGCATAGAAAAGTGCAGGATGAAATTCAGCCAAAAGTCACTCCAGCACTGTCAGGTTTTACCTCGTATCATCTTCCAAGCTTTTCAAAAGCCCTCAGAAATCACTCTTTTGTGTTATTTAAGCTGGTTGAAACCGAAATGACCATGAAAAAAACAAATACCTGGGCCTGATTTTTCAAAAGTAATCCACTAGGATTTTGGATAACGGATCAAATCTTTAAAACTTAGTTTTCAAAAGAAAAAACGGATTACATAATTAGATTAGATCATGTAATCCAATCTTGGATTTGATCCGGATCAAACCTTTAGTTTGGGTTTTTCAAACCTTTTTTGTAGGATTTGTATCACTGTGATTTAAAAAATCTGGATTAAATTGATCCCATCAGAAGGGTGGATTCAGTGTGAATTCCACACCCAAAATGTAATGAAAACTTGAAAAATGTATGAAATAATACTATATTTGGATCATGCGGTATCTTACAAAAGATTTTATTTATTCATGAGGTCTTAATTGTATTTGTCCATCCGTCAGGCTACAGCTATTAGGTAGGCTTTAATTTATTCAGCCTTTCAGTAAAGTCCCACAGCAAAGTAGAAAGAGTTTGACCTCATAAAATGATCCCCCAAACAGCTCAATCCCCCAAACATCAATCAAATTTATTTTGTCACAAATTTATATATATATATATATATATATATATATATATATATATATATATATATATATATATATATATATATATATATATATACATACATTCATTAATTTTCTTGTCGGCTTAGTCCCTTTATTAATCTGGGATCACCACAGCGGAATGAACCACCAACTTATCCAGCAAGTTTTTGAGCAGCGGATGCCCTTCCAGCCACAACCCATCTCTGAGAAACATACACACACATTCACACACACACTCATACACTATGGACAATTTAGCCTACCCAATACACCTGTACCACTGCTTCGCCATATATATATATATATATATATATATATATATATATATATATATATATATATATATATATATATATATATATCATCACAATGGAATGTTTTTAGAATATTTATTAGTGATGTATGCAATGATTACAGAATAATCGGGAAAAAAAAGTGAAGGAATGGCAATCACTGATTTTTGAAATCACTTTCAACAATTGCAAAAAGAGACCAAAAGGGCAGAAGCACAGCTTCATCTGGCAGAGGAACAACTGACTCTGACCAAACTGCAGCAAACCAAGGCCAGACTTGAAATCCGCCTCCTCAAGGCTCCGCTCAGACAAGCTGCTCTCTCCTCATCAGATGAGGAAGTCTGCAATTATTGTGGAGTTTTTTTAATTCATCTTAACTTGTTATAAATATCCTCAATGTACAGTGTTTGTGTTGTAGATCTTTGATGAGCGGACTGCTGGAAAAAGATGGGGTGGGGTTTTTCTCATTTTTATTATTTTTCAAATGTGTGTGTTTTCATTTCAAATAAAACTAAACGGCCTCACACAGGCAGTTCTTCTTGTTCCTCTTTACATATCTATAGATCCACTTTAGCCCCTTTCACACATACAGACCTTTCCGGAAATTGCCGGCAATTTTCCGGAAAGGTTGTATGTGTGAACAGGTCCTTTTTGAAAATACCGGTAAATTCGTTCTGGCTATTTTCCGGAAAGAGAAGTTGTAACATTACCTGCAATTTGCCGGAATGCTGCGCTGTGTGAATGCAGAAGGAAGATTGCCGTAATAAGCGCGTGCACGTCTAGAACGTGCTGACGTGAGACGTCTGCTTTAGCCAATCACAACAGTCAGACGCATTTACGTCCGCGCGGTTTGTGAGAATAAAAGCCTTTGAATATTTTTCCAGACACATTTAGCTGCTAGGAGTTAGTCAGATCACGTTTATATGTTCTTCTTAATGTCAACTGTGTAAATAATCATCGATGAGATGCTTATGATAAGCCGTTGTTTGTTTACCTTCAAGCTTTGCATGCGCCTATGAGCGCCTGCACAATTATGAACATCTCGACATGCGAAAGTGATCCTGCGAAAGTTGTTCACAATATTGATCATCCACAGAGTTTGTAATTTAGTCAAATGTTTACAAATACAAGCGCAGCCGTTTAAAGCTCACTTGTGGTGAATGATGTCAGAATTTACCGGTATTTTGGAATGGATGTGTGAATGCTCTTTTCCGGAAAATTTCCGTAACGTCCTCGCCTGTGTGAACAGCGCTTTTTTGAATATACCGGTAAAGTCGTTCCGGAAATTTTCCGGATATTTACCGGTATCACTGTGTGAAAGGGGCTATTGTGAATACCTATCCTGTTTGAGCACTGGTTATCCAGATTTAGTGATCCTGAAAACTTCCTATCCGGATCAGATTGATCCAATCTGATGTTGCTTTGAAAAACTGGCTCAAAAAGTAAGCTGGATTACGGATTACTGATCATGGATCGCACAAAAGGATTACTAAAACCAAATAAATTTTATCCGGATTAAATCTTTTGAAAAAAACGGGCCCTGAAGATGTAGCACTATTTTAACTACCTTTCAAGAGTTCACTCTTAGCTGATGATTGATAATAAAGCTAGTTTGGCGTGCTGTCCCGGGAGAGAGCCCTGAGCTTATAAGATCCTTGAGCCCTGGGCTCCCTCCCGTTGCAAGGCGAGAGGGGAGTTTGAGCTCAGGTAGATCTCGATGACTCCCCTTCTTGCTTGTTGTAGCTAAGTGTCAGATATGTATGCTGAAAGGTGTACTCAGAGTTTAGCTAATGTATTTGGATTAATTGTTTAGAGTGCTTGTTTTTGAACTGTGGGAGGAAACCGGAGGACCCGGGGAAAACCCACGTGACCACGGGGAGAACTAGCAAACTCCGCACAGAAATGCCGTCTGGTTTGGAAAGGAATTAAACCAGGGGCATTCTTGCTGTGAGGCAACAGGGCTAATCGCTGGCCACCGTGACGCCCGTTTGAAAGGAGGGAAAGTAGGGTTGGGTGGGGGGTGTTTCTTCAAGACAAAGATATTAAGATGAGAAAAGTCTGGTTATTTATAGTGAGTTAAGGATCGTCTGATAGGATAATCAGTCCTTAGCTAAAGTTGGAACAGCTGTGAACAATTATAAGCACATGATCCTCTCGAAATTTGTTTATGAATAAACTTCATGTAAAATAGGGCAGCTCAATTTTGGAAAAATCTGACATTGCAATATTTCGTTTTTCTGTGATATATATATATATATATATATATATATATATATATATATATATATATATATATATATATATATATATATATATATAGCGATATAAATATACAGTAATTTCACCATGATGAATTGAATAGCTCTATTTGGTAACATTTCATTAATTTAGATTCATTCATTTAGATTGAAATTATCAAATATTTTTCTAGGAGTTTGAGACCCTTGGTTTACACTATAGATCAAAATGTACACAAAAAAAAATATTCAAAGATGATTCTTTGGATTTACTTCTTTTTTAAGTTAAGTAAGTTTAAGTAAACAGTTGTGAACAATTTGTTTGGGCTGAATTTAAACAAACAAATTCAGTTATGCAGACATATTTTTTTAGCGTGGTAGACATCTCCTTTTTTATTAAGATTTACTTACAACTGTTTTGTTTATAGTGTTTTACATTTTGAATTTGATTTTTACTGTAAAAAACAATTATATTTCTAAGCACTACTGGATAGCTCCACTACTAGAAGTGATGAGGAAGGGGGAAATTATTCTCTCACAAGTTTTTCATGGTGAGGAGGAAAGATCAGAGATCAAACATCTGTCAGCTTCTTGCTGTTTACAACTTTTGCTTGCTCATTCCAAAAGGGCTACAAGTTGACTTTGGCTGAACTTTTTCTTCGTTAGTTAATTCTGAATTTAAAGCAGAGTTTGTCTGACAGAAAGGAGGGAAAAGTAAAGGTTGATGCTGAAAAATGGTTAGTTAGAGCTTTGATCTTTGCCATCATTTAAACTGAACTGTAAAGATGAAAGTGGGAATTAGAAAATCTTAAATAAAAAAGCTTTAGGAAGTCCCCCAACATGCACATTTCAAAAATGTATATTTATTTAATAATTTCCAGCCTCATAATCTAAACTGGGTCTGAATCGTTAAGTAGATGTGTGCATTTTAATCTTGTTTTGCATAATATGAATATTTATATTTTATATTAATTTACAATTTATTTACAGTTTCCACTTTTGACGAATATCCCCGTTAAATACAATGAGTAAACAAATAAAATTAATAAATAAATAACAATAATAAAAATAATTATTGTTTTCTATAAATATTTTCTATACTATATACTTTATTCTTATTCTCATAATTATTTCAACCATTTTTATTATTATTACAGTTATTATTTTATTGAAAAAAATACTACCATAGATCTATACTTAATAATGATGATAGTAAAAACAACTACAACAATAATAATAATAGCACCTTAAATACAGTGCATCCGGAAAGTATTTATAGCGCTTCACTTTTTCCCAATTTTTTTATGTTACACCAGGGGTAGGGAACCTACATGTGGCTCTTTGATCAAAAATGTGTGGCTATCTAGCTGTCTCTTTTTAATAATTTTTCAAAATTTGTAATTACTAGAAATCAGTTTCCTATTGAAAATAAATTTACAATTTCTTTATATTATCTACAGCAAAATGAATAAGAACTCAATTTACAATAAAAGGACGTTTCAACCAATGCGGATACGTGGAACTTGAATTGTAACAACAATAAAGGGCAAGTTATTTCTTACATTTCTATGGTAACTTTCATTTCTATGGTAACCTCACGCATGTAAATTCAAACATTCGGGTGGCGATGAAAAAAAGAAAAAAATATGCTAATTTGCCTTTTTTCATTCAGTGCGATGCGTCATATTTGTTTTTGAGTTATGCATGGACATAAATAAAGGTTTCATGTATAAGTATATAAAGGTTTCATTATATACACATACCCCATATGGCTCTTTAAAAAAATTCATTTGATAAAAAAAATCTGAATTGGCTCTTTGCTGAAAAAAGGTTCCTGACCCCTTTGTTACACTCTCAGAAATAAAGGTACAAGATCTGTCACTGGTGTTGTGCCTTTTCAAAAAGGTACTCATTTGTACTTAAGGGTTCCATATTGGTACATCAAAAGTATATATTAGTACCTAAAAATTTTAAGAGGAACACTTTTGTACTTTTTAGGTGCCAATATGTACCCTTGATGTATTAATATGGCTCTTTTAGGTACAAATTTGTACCTTTTGAAAAGGTACCACCCCAGGTTTTTAATTTTTTTAATACATTTTCAACAATTTCAAAAACTTTTTTTTTTTTTACATTATGATTATGGGGTATTGTGTGTAAAATTTTGAGGAAATAAATTAATTCAATCCATTCTGGATAATAAATAGGAATAAATCTTGTTCGATAGAAATATAGTATTTTTATAATGTATTATTTAATGTGTTGCAAGCGTAATTTTATGATATAAACTTTTCTGTGAACAACTTGCACATAGCAATCAGCCTACAAGGGGTTATTGTATGTCCTATGTCCATTGAATCTTGGAAAGTATGTGATTGTGGCTAAAAATTGCAAGAAAATCTAATAGCATTACTGTAAAGTTTCAATCAACGGGGCAGATTGCAGTGCTGAGTGATCTGAATAAGAAACAGAGTTGGCAGACATGAGACGGTGCATGAATTGAATTATTATTGCCCAAAACCTTGATTTTACATTCAAGATGCCTACCGAGCAAGAACATCTTGAGATTTTGCAGACACCTTCTCTTAAAATAAAACCATGACTTCTAACCGAGCACCTGCTTTTTTTTTTTTTTTTTGGAACATAAAAAGATGCATATTTTTCCCCATGAAGGCAAATGCTAAAAAAATATTTGCTGTTAGACATATTTGTTGTGCTAAAACCCATATATAGAGTATGTATAATTAATAATAATGTATAATAATACTCTATTAAATTAGTTGGGTTAAAGTACCCCAACATATAACCCAACTATAGGTTATTATAGCACCTCCCAACTATGGGTTATTTAAACCCAATGCAATGAGTTATATAATTTATCCCAATGCATTGTTTTTTTTTTGTTTTTTGTTTTTTGTTTTTTTGGTTAAATGTTTATTTTATTAGATTCTGGTATTACTATTACTACTATTACTACTTTTATGATTATGGCTGTGTAAATAAATAAATGTCTTCACTGCGTTCTGAAGGTGAGAATAACCCCTGGATATTCCAGATACGTGTATCATTTCTTAAAAAAAAAAAAAAAAACTGTAGAGATGAACACATGAAGTACAGAAAGCGTTTTATCCATTTAATATAGATCAGCTATGAAGTGCACGTTTGTATCATCATCAATATTTAGTGCTGGTGAAACAGATATAAAAACACAACATATATATAGGTAATTTGATAAAAAAGCAACAATATTATTGCGCTAGAGTTTAAACTTTAAATGCAAAAACAAAATTACACACCATATTAATACAGCGGTTCTCTATCAGTTAAATCAGTTTACTGTTGAAATTCAAAATTTTAACCCAACTGGTTGAGTTATAATATGAATAACAAAATAAAGGTTATAAATAACCCAACAAAGTACCAAATATTTAACTTAACTGGTTGAATTATTAATAAATAACCTAATAAAGGTTAAAAAAAATAACCCAACAAAGCACTACATTTGTTTAAAATAACCATTGGGCTGAATAAATAATTTAAAAGTTTTTAGTGTGTAAAAATAAGAGACCACCAGATATTTCTAGTTCTAGTAATTTTAGTTTAATTCTGTAAACTATTAAACATATTTCATACAAATTAAAATTGTTTCTGTGTACAGTTAAAGTCAGAATTATTAGCCCCCCTCTGAATTATAAGCTCCCCTGTTTATTTTTCCCCAATTTCTGTTTAACAGAGAGAAGATTTTTTCAACACATTTCTAAACATAAAAGTTTTAATATCTCATTTCTAGTAACTGATTTATTTTATCTTCGTCATGATGACAGTAAACAATATTTGACTAGATATTTTTCAAGACACTTCTATACAGCTTAAAGTGACATTTAAAGGCTTAACTAGGTTAATAAGACAGATTAGCATAATTAGGCAAGTTATTTTATAACAATGTTTTTTTTCTGTAGACTATCGATAAAAAATATAGCTTAAAGGAGCTAATCATTTTGACCCTAAAATGTTTTAGAAAAAATGAAAACTTCTTTTATTCTGACTTCAACTATACTAGAATTCATTTTTAGGCAACAACTGAGGTTAAGAAGTCAACGTTTTCTGGGATAACCCTGATAATTAACCTTGGCTCATTGTGAAAAGTAGCCCCATATACATATCTGGAGAGCGCGAAACATGTAGCAAGAGGTACGCATGGCTGCATTTCATCCTTAAAACAAATGCTATGGGGTGCTATGACTCCGCCTGGTATGGACTGGTATGGACTGATTACCTCCATGGCATGTGACTACTATATGACTACTATATTGAGAATTTCTAGAAAGGAAAAACTGCACATTTCAAAGCACTTCACAGGACCTTTAATGTAGAAGCTTTCAAAGTAGATGGCTTTCAGACTGTTATCAAACCTGATGGAGACCTGCAGAAAAACAAAGCTGATCTACGACATTCATAATAGAATGCAGATTCTCTCAGCAGGTGCAGTAAGTGTTTCACAAGGAGCCTGCACTATTTGACACCAGAGCCCACTCATGTAAAGCTCACAACTGTTGGCTTTGGATGATTAAACAGATGGGAAATAATGACTTGCAATATTAAAAAAAAAAAAAAGAAGAGCAGTAGCATAATAATAGATACAAGAGCACTTGATCAGAGCAGAGGAGATCAGTTTCTGTATCCACAGAGAGCAGAAAACACTCCACATGTTTAAACTAATAAATATAACTCTCAGTGGCGAATGGACACAATAAAGGATGTTTCAACTAGCTTTGTATGGAGTTTAACCTACTTTGTGAAGGGCTTTAAAAATTCGCTGCGGCTGCACAATTGCATCATTAGACGCTCCTGGCGCATATGAACGGGAGCAGGTCTGGGTTCGTCTGAATAATCATAAAAAATGCGAAGACATTTAAGAGTTTGGAAATTCAGCATTTGTAACTTACATTTTGCATCATCAGTCAAATCTCCCAGATGCTTAAGGATTATAATGTTGCATCGGCCTGATGTTTCAATTCAAAGTGCTGCAGTTATGCAGTTTTTGTTCTGAAGGTCTCTCCAAATAAATTTACTTCCATTGAAGGTCAAAAACACTTTATTTTCTCATAAAAATGTATTTTAAATCATCTCATTGCTCAGAGTTTTGCTAAATGTATTTGAAGATTCATGCTGCCTCTGAAAACACACAGTATTGAGTTGTAGCAACTAAAAATATTAAGTTATGTTAAATTTAGCTGTGTTAACTAGGAACTAAAACTATCAAGTTCCTAAATTGATACTTCTAGTTCTTAGTTAACGCAACTTGATTTTTCATGTTCTTCTTGAACTTACTTGAAATTACTTGTGTTAAAGAGCCTCTATTATGTTTTTTTTTTTTTAAAGACCTTTCATGCAGTGTGTAACACAGCTCTAAGTGAAGTGAAATACTTAAATCTGATAGCGTATCGTATTTAAGACTATTGATTCATCTCTGATAGTGCACCGTGTTTAAGACTATAGATTCATCTATAAAAGAGTCGACTCATACTGGTTTGGATGAATTGCCGATGTAATGAGTCTGAGGTTACTACAGAACTCCTCAAGCCCCGCCCATTTGTTGCACGCGCAGATCTGGGAAAACTAAATCCTCCAGCCCCGTGTATATATATATATATATACAGTTGAAGAATTATTAGCCCCTCTTTTAATTTTATTTTCTTTTTTAAATATTTCCCAAATGATGTTTAACAGAGCAAGGAAATTTTCACAGTATGTCTGATAATATTTTTTCTTCTGGAAAAAGTCTTATTTGTTTTATTTCGGCTAGAATAGAAGCAGTTTTTAATTTCTCAAACACCATTTTAAGGACAAAATTTTTAGCCCCTTTAAGTTATAAATTTCTTTGATAGTTTACAGAACAAACCATCATTATAACTTGCCTAATTACCCTAACCTGTCTAGTCAACCTAATTAACCCAATTAAGCCTTTAAATGTCCCGTTAAGCTGTAGAAGTGTCTTGAAAAATATCTAGTCAAATATTATTTACTGTCATCATAACAAAGATAAAATAAATCAGTTATTAGAGATGAATTATTAAAGCTAATATGTTTAGAATTGTGTTGAAAAAAATCTTCTCTCCATTAAACAGAAATTGGGGGAAAAAAATAAACAGAGGGTCTATTAATTCAGGGGGGCTAATAATTCTGACTTCAACTGTATATACAATGCAACTCCGCACATCCAGTGCAGTAGGAAACTTGTAGAACTTAACAAAAAAATTGGATTTTAGTTTTGTTTTTCTTTGTTCTTTAATATGTGGGACTTCATTCTAATCGCATTAGCTCTACACGCAGCGTGTACAACAAAAGCACAGTGGACTTCAGGAGAGCTTCCCTCATCTCATTTGCAACACCTGCAGAAGCTCATTTGCTCTTCAAGACGCCCACAAGTAATTCTGCAAGCACTGTAGTAACCTTTCTGTTTTCACTATTTTTTTTCCTATACTACACTTACAGCTAATTTCACAGTTGCATGGATACAGGGGAATTTAATTTAAACAGGTAAATCAATTTTGAATCCATGATCCACTGTATTTAAAAGTAGGACGCTGAAGGGAGAAAAAAAGAGGGTTTGATTTGTCTCGTGTATTGGATGGTCTGTTGTGTTATTAATAATTTTTTTGGAGTTTGTTAGAAAGTGCTGCCTTAGGCTAAACAACACTTTTGCTCCAATTATGGCAAACACTTAAACTCACTGACTGATTAAAGAAAACTCATTTTATTTTATTTTGTCTGCTTATTAGGAGCCTTCGGTTTTCGGTGTTAAATCTTTCAGTGGACGCACAGCAGGAGCGAGCACATTTCGCACGCGTGGAGAATTGAAAGCAGTCCAGCAGGTTGGAAACGATGAAGAAAAACTCAAACCGAAGCAGCTGACACAAGGTATTGTAGACCCACCACACAACCAAAAAACAAAGGGCCAAATTAACAATCAAATCCCAAACCTACAGAGAGGACGTGAGGGATCAGAAGATGCTGCAATTATATTACTGTATACCGCAGGGTTTTTAGAGACTTCTGCACTCACGCTTTGCCAAGTGCTGCTGTGTTTTGAGTTTTCACACTGACTTTCACACTACAGCCAGAGATATTAAATCATCTTCTGCTGCAGTACACTTCCTGCAATCGTGTTCAACAGCAGAGGTTTACAAACTTTTGATGGACCCCCAAATATGATTATAACCTCGAGGGACCCCCTACTAAATTATAAGAGCAGCAACAATGTTTTAAAACAGTTTTTACTCCTTAAAAACTTATGGACTTTAAGGTGTAGACTCTATCACTGAGCAATTTCAGTTTTAAAAAAGCATCACGGTGGCTCAACGCTTAGCACTGTTGCCTCACAGCAAGAAGGTCACTGGTTTGAGTCCTGGCTGAAACCAATTGTTGTTTCTGTGTGGAGTTTGCATGTTCTCCACTTGTTGGCGTGGGTTTCCTCCGGGTGCTCCGGTTTCCCCCAACAGTCCAAAGACTTGCACTATAAGTCACTTGAATCAACTGCCATAGTGTATGCATTTGTGTGTGAATGCGAGAGTGTATGGGTGTTTCCTGTTACTGGGTTGCAGCTAGAAGGGTGTGTAAAACATATACAGGAATAGTTGGCAGTTCATTCCACTGTGGCGACCCTTGATAAATAAAGGACTAAGCTGAAGGAAAATGTTTAGTTTGCTAGTTCACAATTCAAGTTCATGCAAGAGAATTGTCTTTGTGATGATGTCATGTTTGATGGCTTGTAAAAATTAATAGTCCTTAATATTCTCAACCATGCCACTCTAACCATTAGTTTGTTGCAAGTGAACAACAAGGGTTAGAGAGCAAAAATGAAACCCCGGCCCCTACTCAATATTCAGTTTCAGGAAATACGTCATCATGCTTAAATAGTTTGCAGCAACTCACGGTTGACAGACTTTGAGATACAGTGGGGGGAATTATTATTCAACACATCACCATTTTTCTCAGGAAACGTATTTCTAAAGGTGCTATTGACTTGAAATTTTTATTGGATTCTGATAAAAAGACCATATATGGAAAGAAAAAAACCCTAATACAAGTAGTTTACAAATGAAGTTATATGTAATGAAATTAAAATTTCAAGGGAAAAAAAGTGTTGAACACATGAAGAAAGTGAGGTGTAGAAAGGCAGTGAAAGCCCAGACAGCAGCTTTTGCTCTTCATCATTGTAAATTAATATCAGTCAAACATCTACATTAGCAGGATGATGAAGATGAAACCAGGGTGGATTTTTTAGCAAGACAATGATCCAAAACACAGCCAAGGAAACTCTCAAATGCTTTCAGAGAAAGAAACTCAAGCTGTGGAATGGCCCAGCCAATCCCCTGACTTGAATCCAATAAAAAGTGCAAAAAAAAAAGGTGATGTATTGAATAATTATTTCCCCCAGAGTATTTGATATATTATAATATTAATATTTTAATCCAACAGTTGTTTTTTCCATATTTTACTTAAATTTGTTAGAGAATAGCATCGGTGGCATTTTATAATTCAATCAAAAATCGGTTTAAACAAAGTCATTTTGAATATATTTTATATTCATGTAGCCTTTTTTTTCCCATTTCCATTACGCTATAATAAAGTAAAGTTTGCAATCAGCAATGGTGGTGTTTTTTTTTTTGTTTTTTGTTTTTTTAATGGAATATTTTACCACTGCTCACTAAAGCTATTCGATGAAAAATACAGTAAAATATTGTGAAATATTATTAGAATTGATGTAATTTCACAGAATTTTCACTTCTATTACTTTAGTCTTCAAATGATTAAATTGTTCTAATATGATGGTTTTAAGACTTTTTTATTATTCATATAAACATATTTATATGTATGTATCTAGTCATTTTTTTTAGCAAACAAACTAAGTGGGTAAATTGTGTTTGTGACAATATAATATATAAATAAATATAATTCCACATTCATTCATTCATTTTCTTTTTCGCTTAGTATCTTTATTACTCTGGGGTCACCACAGCAGACTTATGAACCGTTAACTTATCCAGAATATGTTTTACGCAGCGGATGCCCTTCCAGCTGCAACCTATCACTGGGAAACACCCAAACACTCTCATTCACACACATACACTATGGACAATTTAGCTTACCCAATTCACATATATCGCATGTCTTTGGACTGTGTGGGAAACTGAAGCACCTGGAAGAAACCCACTCTAACATGGGCAGAACATGCAAACTCTGCACAGAAAGGCCAACTATCCCAGCTGAGGCTCAAACCAGCGACCTTCTTGCTGTGAGGCGACATCGCGATCCAGTACACCACCGCGCCACCCTAATTTTATATTTGAAATGTAAATTTTTTCGCTTATCTTATATAACTTTCCACAGACGCCTTAAACTCTCAAGTTCTATTTTACAGTCTGAAAAATGTTTCGTTTTGGCACCATGCCTCCTTGAAAAAACGTTCGCATTCATCCATTCAACTTTTTTTATTGCAAAGATGATTCCATGTGCATGAATTTGTGGAGGATTTCTTAAAGGACATTTCTCTCTAAAACCTAGAATCGTTCTTCTGTGGCATTACTGCAAAAACAAACCCTCTTGAACTTTTGTTTTTAAGAGTGTAGGAGACTTTATAATCAAAAAATGAAAGAGTGATGAGCTCATATTGCAAAATGTAAAAAAAAATAAAATCTCCATTTGAGTGATTGATCATTGTCACACTGCAGAATAATTTAAAGCAGCACAGGCCAGTATGTAAAACTAAGCCGCTTTCAGACAATCATCTCACAGATCCAGACAAGTCTGCTGGAAGTCTAATATCCTGTGTGAGGCAACAGCTGATCGCTACTCTTCTGGAGCTCCTCTGTCTCTGAACAATACTGCTGGAAAACTCTATTCAAACGCTAGACGTCTTACAAAGTCTCAGCATTAACAGCACTGAACAATACAGTGCTGAAGGAAACTAGACGGTGTGCATTTAAAGTGCCCTATTATGCTCTATTTTCAGATAATACCTTTCACGTCATGGGTAATATAAGCTGTTTGTGATTGTAAAAGGTCTGCAAAGTTTTAAATAACAAATGGAGTTATTGTCTGCCTAAAGTACACAGTGACTCCGAGTCTGAGATGCCTGAAACGAATCATCAGTAATCTTCCCGCACAAACCTATGTAGGTGTATTGTAATTCTGCATAATGGCGTTCTGAGATTTTCATTGGCTGCCTGTGAACAATGTCTGCTTGCCCTTCAGACAGTTTAGTTGCATCTCACGCCCGGAACAGTTCTGTTTGTTGACATGTCTAGAAGATGTCATTTTCTGTGCTGTGAAAGCAAATCTATTTTGCATGCACTTCTAAACGATGAGGACTACAACTACAACCAACACCATTGTTACCTTCTAAAGCATTCCAAGGTTAAATTACATCCCAAACAAGCCTGAACTCTTTGTTGATTAACTCTAAACTTGAGGTATGTCAGTTCCAGAACCTAAGTCTAAGTTCAGTCAACTCATAGAATGTTAACCTTCAACACAAAAGTTTTTTAGCACCAAAATCATGGAAACAGATGCCAAAAACCAGCATGCCACACCTCTTCATTCTTCTTCTTCTGTATAATGATGTTACATACTTGTGCGTATAACCTCCTATTGGTAATTGAACTCAACTATTGGTTGATTTTAGTGAAGGTGGTGTTTGGGTCAGTCAATGTCAAGCTGATTTTTTATCATGGTGACAAGCTAATCAGTTTCACTCAAGGATGCGCAGGAGAAAGATGTTGAGATTGTCAGAAATATACATCGTACCCTCTAGTGGATTTGTGATAACAAAAACTACTTCAAGATGTAGTCCAGGGTACATATTTCTTGGTTCTGAAAAATGTAGCCCTGGGCACATTTTAAAAGTATCTTAGGTTGGAATATTTTTATTATCTTGATCTAGTATGGACAACATTTCTCATGTGGTCAGTTTGCTTGTTGGCTAAAATAGCAATGTAAGACCTTGATAAAAGTATGCGGCTGCAATTCGGTTTTCTCTTCTAGTTTTCTTTTATAAACACTATCAGTTCAGTTTAGTTTAGTTTAGAGAAGGTGGTGTTGGAGTCAATATCAAGCTGATAATTGATCACAATGACAAGCTGTCCAGCTTCTCTCACGGACTCATGCGAGAAGGACGTTGAGATTGTCATAAATGTACACAGCGGCAATGAAACATGGTGCGTATGAGAAAACCTGCCCCAGTAACATATCTGAGATTATCAAATATGTACACAGTGGAGAAACTTAAAAAGAAAACGTATCCCAGGGTACATATTCCTCAGTTCTCAAAAATGTACCCTGGGCACATGTTTCCAATCAGCCTGGGTTGGCATATTTTTATCATCTTGATCTGGTATGGACTTTCTCATGTTGTCAGTTTGCTTGGTAGCTTACCTTGTACGGTGCTGTATTTGTAAAACATAGCAAACCAGGCTTGAGTCCTGTGAATTATGGTTCCAGAAAACAAATTAAAGAACCAATGTGAAACCTTGGTAAAGGTTTGCTGCTGCATTTTTTTTTCTAATTTAATTTTATAGATACCATTGGTTGGGTTTAGGGTAGGGTGTGGGTCAGTTGATCATTGAATGATGCACAACAAGCCCCAGCTTCTCAGGAACACGTTAATAGCACATATAAGATAACGCAGCCCAGTAACATATGTGAGATTTGCAAAAGTTTAGACAGCAACCTCTAGTGGATTTGTCAATACAAGCTGCAAGGCAATGTGACCACATAAAGAGATTTGGTTGGTGCTGAAGGTGGTACTGGGCACATATTGCCAATTAGCTTGCATTGGCATATTTTTATCATCTTGATCCAGTACAAACAACTTTACTGCAGTGGTCAGTTTGGTTGGTAGCTCACCATCTATGGTGTTGTACACTCTCAGAAATAAAGGTACGTGAGCTGTCAATGGGGTGGTACCTTTTCAAAAGGTACAAATTTGTACCTAAAGGTCCAAATTAATACCTCAAGGGTGCATATTAGTACCTAAAAAGTACAAAAGTGTTCCTCTTAAAATTTGTAGGTACTAATATATACTTTTGAGGTACCAATATGGACCCTTTAAGTACAAATGTGTACCTTTTGAAAAGGTACCACCCCAGTTACAGATCGTGTACCTTTATTTCTGAGAGTGTACTTGTAACAAAGAGCAAACCAGGTCTGATATATGTATAATTCCAGAAAACAGGTTAAAATAGCAGCGTAAAACCTTGATAAAAGTGTGATTTAAAAAAAAAAATAAATAAATAAAAGTTTGCTTTTAAAAACACTATCAATTGGGCTTAGGCAAGTGCGTGTGTCAGTCAATCACAACATGATAAATACATGACAAGCCCAGGCTTCTCACAGACATGTATGTGAAGGACATGTAAATGGCACATATAACAAAAAAGCAATCCAGTAACATACTGTCTGTGAGGCAAAATGTAGACAGCGCCCTCTAGTGGATTTGTCATTACAAGCTACAAGAAAATGTCACCGGATGAACGTATTTCAGACATTGGGGGTGCGGGGATGCTGAAATTAGCCTGGATTGTCATATTTTTATATCTTGATCTAGTAAGGACAACTTTACTGCTGTGGTCAGTTTGCTTGGTAGCTCACCTTGTACAGTGTTATACTTGTAATCAGGAGCAAACCAGATTTGAGTCCTGTAAAGTATGGTTCTAGAAAACAGATTCAAATAGCAATGTAAGACCTTGCTAAAAGTATGCAGCTGTAACTTGCTTTTAATAACACTATCAGTTGGGCTCACTAGGGAAGGGTGTGGGTCAGTATAGACAGAGCCCTTGAGTAGACTTGTCATTACAAGCTACAAGGAAATGACACCACAGTAACATATTTCAGACACTGAGGGGGGAATGCTGAAGCTGTATAGGAAATTATCTGAAAATGAAAGAGATATTTGATCTTAGAGGCATGTAAACCTACTGCAGGAGATATTCAAAACTAAATCAGCAATTATAAAAACACTTTGTTAAAACATAACCTAAACACCCTGAAATTAATCCTCAAGCAAAAGCATTCCCCATAAATGATATAATAAATTCCTTGACTCAGTAGTTATGGTAAACAACATGAAAGTTTGATATTTCATATGGTAATTAAAACTTGTTTTCTTTTATTTATGAAGACTGATCAGAACAGTCAACTAATTGAACTGCAAAGCTAATTGGCGCACTTGTAAATGCAATTTCAGAGCACAAAAGAGACACATAAGAGGTCAAGCAGAACAACCTACTCACATGCAATCACAACGTGGGCACTTCATTCCTGCCTCTTTCCACTTTTATTCGCCCCTACATGCATTTCGTCTCCTAATTCCCACCTCTCTGGTTTGAAATTTACATTTCCCCCTGCCCACAGGGCGACTGATGGATGCAAAATGGCATGTGAAGACACAGGCAGCTCAGCAACAAAGGCTGCAGAGAGAGCAGAAAGCAAAGAGACCCTTGATGAAGAGAAACAGCTGAATGAGAACTTAATATTCATAATAGCATTATCTATTTTTTATGCAATTGCCTTGAGTGGGGAACAAATTGAGTTTTTAATTATTATTTAGTATTTTATAGCATTTTTTCAATTTGCTAATTCAATAAAAAAACATAAGCTAAGCATGCCAGGAAGAATTACTGAGGATTAACAAAAACAACAGCAAGTAATTAAAGAGGTTTAAGGTGATTTTAGACAAAAATGACTAAAATTTCATAAATACAGAGCTCTATTTTAACAATCTATGTGCAAAGTCTAAAGTGTATGCCGAAAAAGCATTAAGGGCATGTCCAAATACACTTTTGCTTTTCACGCTGGACATGTTTTTACGTTCCAAAAACGTGAGGCGCACCTCATTGCTTCTTTTGTTGACAAAAAAAAAAGTGCAATGTGCTTTTTATGTTGCTAGGCAATGACTGAATCAGCTGCGTAATGTGCTCGAGTGTTGCTGTTGATATTAATAACATTTGTAAATGTAATATTATTGTGATAATCAAGATTTGTGATTCATACAGCTCCAAATAACTCAAAACAGGAAGTACATCCCTTACAATCCCATGCTCGTCATCTGATGGTCAACTATTGTTTTAGCCACTGAGTTAGTAGCCTGCTTCCCTCTATTTTGCTGGTTTGGTGATTGTTTGTACTGTTCTCAAGTGTTGATGGATGACATGGCAAGTGTGTCTGTTAACTAGCGAGAAAACATAGTTAAAGTTTAACAGAGCATCTGCAGCGTGAGGATAAAGAATAAGCCTCCTCCATTTGGCCTCTTTACTTTCTCTTTGCTTTACTTTTACTCCTTTTATGGATGAGGAAACGGTGTTGTACGCTCTCCACTGAAGACATCCATTAGCCTACATAATTAATTTTGTTTGTTAAACGCAAAGATTTGTTTTAAAACAATTTCTACATTCGGTTCTAATTTCTAGCAAACTAATAAATGAACAATAATAAGGAAGTGTGGTTCTATCCTAACATACGTCCTATTCCTATGCCCTATATGATGATGCATATGTCTCCAAAACCCGACATGTGAACAAATTTGTTTTTATTAAAACAAATATGCATATAATAAATAATACTACTAATAATAACAATATACAATAGCAAATTGATGGGAATAAACTAAAAAAAAAAGCCCTCCGAACATGAAGAAGGCATGGAGGCAGTGGTTTTTATATTTAGGTAGAAAATAATAATTTTTGTAATTTTTTTCCTTTCTTTTTTTTATCTGTGAAGATATTTGTGTATTGCTGTAGATTCTGTGTGTATTAAGCAGTGGTGGCAACTTAGCAACTTTTCAGACCCCATTAGCGACAAATTTATAAAAAAAAACCAAAAAAAAAAAAGCAATTGGCGACAAATCTAGCAACTTTTTTGTGTGTTACTGGAGATTTTTATAGACTGTCATGTGTCCATATTGTACTATCCCTACTCGTCTCAATGAGCTACGGGTGATGCCGTTGGCCCCTCCCCCACCTCAGAGCCCTCACAGCCCAGTCCTCGTACAGCAGTCTCTCCCACCTGCAGCCTGACAGCAGATCACTCCTCTGCGTATTGACGGCAAATGATTTAGCACCGGCAGTGTGAAGGTGTTTCCCTTGTACAGTCAAACCAATCTGCTTCTCCTTTATTCTAACAATTTAATTTGACCGTTTATTCTTTATTCTTGTTCACAATCACAGATTTTTTAAGTGAGTGTTTCGAAACTTGTCTGAGTTTACTGCAAATTCACAACACATTTATGTTAATATACTGTATTTAAACAGCAATAAATTTTGTTTAATTGACATAAACCGCAGTGCACATATAAATACACCTTTATTGAGCATAGGATGTTAAACAAACAGAAATGGTAGAACAAGCTGACGTCAGTAATATGCAAATTGATGTATGATGTAATCTAGAGACTTTTAGCGACTTTTCGGGCAGAGCTTACAGCCTTTTCGTGGAAAATAGTTGGCTACAGTGCTATAAAGCAATGTGTACGCAATTTGGATCCGCAATTGCCGCATAACTAATGCAATCTGCGGTGGACTTGCAGCGACTTCCCAACAATGCACGTTAACACTCCTTTTTAGACCAGAACACCCAAGAGTTCATAAAATGGACCAAATGGATTTGCAATTTAAACAATGCAGCGCAAAACATGAAAATTAGAGTTGCGCTGGTCTGAAAATAGCAACAAATCCCGCCAAACACGTCTTTCACCTTATTGCACCGGGTAGATCCCATTACAACTCCCTGGGATAAGCAAGATAAGCGGACGCTCTGAAATTCCTGGCCCTGTCAAGGACACCTGCGGGACTCTGAACTATGCAGGCTTACACACACACAAACATATCTACAGATAAACATTCACCACCAATCCCCATCCAAACGCCTTCGTGTGCTTTTACCCACGTGGGGCGTGGGCGAGACTGTGACTTGCGCCTGAAATGGCAGCTGGACCAGTTGGCTGCCCGCACTCAACGGACTGTTTTCCACTACCCCTGTTCCCATCCCCTCTGTCTATGTTGTGTCTTGCCGAGGTGCTTATGCTAAGATAGGGCTGTTTTTCTCCCTTTTCTCACTTTGTCCTAATCAAGGGCAAGCTGAGGGGGTGTTTTTTTTTTGCCTAACTGTCCAAATGTATCTTTCTTCGTTTCTAAATGCTACCTCCTATGATCTGTCTCCCCTGAAAAGATGTTTGTGATGTTTTGTGTATGGTCTGGGGGGTCCAATTTCGCTATACGAAAGTGTAGTGACAAATAAAGGCTTGATTGATTGATTGATTGATTGATTATCTCTAATAATAATATTTTTATGATTTATCACATTCGACCTATTGGTGGTGCTGTTGCCAAATTGATGTGGTGTGGTAATTGTGTAGTGACACGTTTAATGTAACACAATCAATGGCAGCAAAATTCGCACTACAATCACATTACACAATCTTTCTGGCATCACTATGTGAGGACAGAATGAGGACGAGTGAGCCGTTTTATCGCGGTATTATCACTCCGAGGGCTTTCGAACTGGGCACTTCAGAAGTTTATAGGCGACGTTTTACATGCAGCAGTTTGAAAGTCCCTTGAGACATTTTTAAATGTCTTTAAAGCAGAGGATTGAGTGATGTCTGCAGTTTTCTTCTACCCCTTTCACTTTCCCCCCCTCACTTAGCCAAAGTTTTCTCTGTTGTGTAGCATCTTTAGCAGGGTCTTTCATGCTGTCGTCAGTGGAGCGTTACAAGTCGACAGCAGCGTTCAGCCGGAGCGCTTTAAGGCCATTATACCATGATATCCACGAGAAAATAAGCAGAGCCAGTCCCACACTGCAGCAAAATGAATTCAATAGAGTCAGGCAATAAGCTACATCCCCCTTATTTTATGAAGATGGCGTTCTGTCAGTAGTGTTTTGTTGTAAAATGGAGATAAAAACCAAGCTGTGCTTACCAGCTGTATGCAGTTCTTGTTTTATAGCAATGTTGGGTTTGTACTGTCAGAAGGCATTTCACGATTCACCGCAAACAAAGTCATCGGACATCATCATAGTGAACAGCTACTGTAATTTGTCTTATTTTAGTGTTTTTGCTCATTTTTATTTATTTGACATGCAAAAATATGATAATATTTAGATGACACTTAAAAGCCTGTCTGTAAAACATAGGTTTAGTAGTTATTTTGTGTCTTCCGTTTATTTACCATTGTGAATTGCATTATCGGATGTTGATCTCTGCTCTGTCGACTTTTGATGTTAAAAATACATCTCTAGAGTTCAATAAAATTGACCTTGAAATAAGAAACTGTATAAAAAATATATCTGTAAAATAACGGGAAATGTACGGGTGGCTTATTACAATGTTTTTGTAGCATAATATACTGTAAGCTATAATGTTAGATAAAGTCACTTTTTCCAACAGTTTTAGGTTACAAATTATCAGAAGAAAAATCAAGATCCCAAAATGCAATTCAAAAATATAAATAAACAGGGAAAAAAAACATTAAAGGATCCAGATAATCATAACTAATTATATTTGAACTGAAATCAATGTATCTGATGAGTTGAATGCACAAAAAAAATCGTACATTTTCTTATATTTATTCAGTTCAATTCAATTCACCTTTATTTCTGTGGCGCTTTTACAATGTAGATTGTGTCAAAGCAGCTTCACATAGAATATTATAGTAAATTGAAACAGGGTCGGTCCAGTTTTCAGAGTTGAAGTTCAGTTTAGTTCAGTTCAGTGTGGTTTAATATTCAATACTGAGAGTCCAAACACTGAGGAGCAAATCCATCGATGTGCAGCCATGGGTCCCAAACCATGCAAGCAAGTGGCAACAGTGGCGAGGAAAAAACTTCACCAATTGGCGAAAGAATTAAAAAACCTTGAGAGAAACCAGGTTCAGTTGGGCATGACCATTTCTTCTCTGGCCAAACATCTTGTTCAGATCTGCAGTCTAGGTGCTGAAGGCTGGAGAACACTGGACGTCATCGAAGACTCGTTTGTCCCTGGAGTGTCACAGGAATCAGTCACATGCTCTTCACTCCTCAAAGACCATCGCAGCAGCAGCTCAAGATACAGCCTGGTCCAGGATTATGGAAACCTTGGGATTACTTAGTCGCTGGTCTTGGATCACATCAGTGGTCCTGCATAATCTCTGGGTGTGTCGGGATGAGTATCCCCTGGTGGAAATGAGAATAAAGAGGATAATTAGCGTAGCTGCTGTTCATAGTGTATATGAACATTCATGTGTCATACTGCTATGTGATGCATTGAGCGTATGCTTTACTAAAAAGATAGGTCTTTACTCTAGTTTTGAACTGCAAGAGTGTGTCTGAAACTCGGATATTATCAGGAAGGCTATTCCAGAGTTTACGAGCCATAAATGAGAAGGCTCGACCTCCTTTACTCAACTTTGCTATTCTAGGTACTACCAGAAGCCCTTAGATCTTAAAGGTTGGTTAGATAAACAGGAGTTAGAATATTTGAGCTTTACAGGTAAGAAGCAATATTTTAAAATCAACATGAAACTAAACAGGCAGCCATGCACTTATACCATGTTATTAACTAATTTGCTCTCTTTTACTAATTAAAAAAAAAAAAAAAAAAAAAAATATATATATATATATATATATATATATATATATATATATATATATATATATATATATATATATATATATATATACTAAGTATAAATGAACCCTTTCTTAGAATTTGTAACTCTTGATTGTTCAAAACAGCTCCAATTTATAGAAATTAAATATGTGTTTCTAATAAATCCACATCCAAAATCAACATTAATATATTCAGAGAAGCTTTAAACTAAATGAATTCATTTCAATTGTATATACCTTCACTTTTTTGGGGAATTAAAAGTTTTTTTAACAGCCAGTCATGTTCATCATCAAAACGTACAACAAGAAGCATGTTAGAAATGTGGTAAATCTAATTTTATTTTACAAAAGTTTTTTTTTAATTAAAAAAACATCCAGGATCTTTTAAAAATGTATTATATACTTGCACTTCATAGATATGCTCACCTTCTAAACAGTTCCAAAATTATTAATTCTATTTAAATTATAAGGTATGTTTATTTTTTTATTTCATCTTATATCAATATTTCTTGTGGGCTTTTTTTGTTTTATGTAATAAGTGGTATACACTGTAAACAATTGCTGTAAAATTTACAGTAATACTGACAAATTTGGTTGCCAATGATACTGTAAAAATTACAAGAGCATTGTAAATTAACAGTTACAACTGTCCTGCAGTTTTACAGCAAATTGTAATTAATTAATTAATTTAATTTACTGTGTGCTTGTAGGTTTTACTACATTACTGGCATTTTTTACTGGATTACTGGCAATTTTTGCTGGATTTCTGGCAAAATTTACAAGCACACTGTAAATTTACTACTTGAACTCTGCGGTAGTTTTACAGCAAAATTGTAATTGTTAATTTACAGTGTGCTTGTAAATTTTACAACATTACTGGTAATTTTTAGCTATCCTGGCAATTTTTACAGTTATACTGCCAACTTTTACAGTATTACTGGCCATTTTTACATTATAACTGGCAAAATTTACAAGCTCATTGTAAATTATTATTTACAACTTTGCGGTAGTCTTACAGCAAAATTTTAATTGTTAATTCACAGTGCGCTTGTAAATTTAGCAGTATTTCTGGCAACCAAAATTACTGTTAAATATCAGTCTGGAGTGAACTTGCCGCTTCATTGAGATAAGGAAACATGTTGAGGCTAGTTATATACTTGAGTGTAAAGAAGCCTTGTAATAAGCAAGATAATGTACATCCATCCGATTGTTATCATAAAATTAACCCCTTTAGAGTAATCCAAGCCCCTTCATAGATCTTTCAGATAGCACTAAAAAGTGCACAACACTGTTTTAAATGTGCTTCTGTAACTTTTTGTTTTAGCCGTTTGAGCTTTAGTATCTTTTATTCCAGCATAAGGGTCTTGTAAAAAGAAGTTGCCAGATACTGTAATCAAGTACTTCACAGTCTCTTTGACCGGGTCATTCACCAGATGCTGACAGTTTTCCACTCCAGAGCGTCCAGTGTTCGAGCCTTTCAGTCTTGCCTCATTGGACAGCAGATCAATATTGAGATTGTGGTCATTCAGTGGTGATCAGCCTGAGAGTCAGGACAGTCTGGACACGAGCCACTTGAGAAAACTTACCATTACAGGACTCCTACAAAATAACCATTTCACACACTTTATGTAAGAAAAATACTGCTCTTTCATTCACAACTGATCTCAAATAGATAGATTAGCGCTGTAGCTTTTAGAAAACGTTGGTGCGATAAATTATTGTGAAAAGCGCTATACAAACGAGCTTGAATTGAATTGAATGAACATTCTTATGATAAGCAATATCAAAAACTCAAAAATAGTGGTTCATTACATTTTTGGTACTCGTTACATGCAGTATGTTGTTGAAATGTGATAATTTACACATTACATTGGCGCAAAATCAATAAAAAATCAAGATAATTAAGCATAAATTAAAAATAAAATATTGAAATCTCTTGTTTTTGCAAAAATATAGAATTTAAATCCTAAAATCTGAGGGCTTTGTTGTTGTTGTTGTTGTTGTTGTTGTTAAAAGAAATGTTCTGCCCAATGTTTTTCTTATCAAGAAAATAATATAGTATGGAATTGCTGAAATAAGTATTAAAATTTCACTGAAAAGAAGATTTTTGTTCATTAGTGTGGAAAGGGTGTGTTTATATACTAAATAAAAAGCTTATAATGAATCAACACAGTAGATGAGATAAAATAAACAATATGAATGCATTTGTTTTTATTAGAGAAAGTGCAATAATTATGATTAAATGTAAAAAGTGTTTTTTCATAACAATTTTTATGATTATAATTTTGAACAATAATAAGGTTATCAGTTTTTGATAATTATGCAACATTTATTGTGTAAAACTTTTCTAACTTATCTAAAAACATAAAAACAACAAGAAAATAAAAAAAAATAAAAAGTACATTGGACATAGGACTGACAAAAATATGACTAAAAAAATGAATGAACTGAGTAGACATAACCAAGCACTCTATGATTTTCAAGAACCTGGCATTTGACATTTTTTCATTGATAAAAGCACCAAACATAAAAAGACAAATCAAAAAATTATTGTGAATATTTTATTGAGATCAAACTAAAAGGTGAAAATTAACTGTTTTAAAAATGTAAAATAAAATAAACAAACAAATAACAGGGTGAGAATGTGGTAAGATCTGAAAACATAGTCAAAACCAGGAGGCCACAAGGGCTTTTCTTTTACTGGATTGCTTTTGAAACCGCTGTCAATTGGGTTTAGAGAAGGGTGTGATCGGGTCAGTCTGTGCTTTTGAAAATTATATCACACTATTGGTTGGGTAAGGGAAGTGGGTGGGTTAGGGTTTCGGTCAGTCAGTCAGTCAGTCAATCAGGCAGTCAGTCAGTTGACAGCAGCCTCTCAGGATTTATGCAAGAACAGCAGGTGCGAATGGCACTTGCAAGAGAAATTTGAGATCTCCAAAAACCTTACACAGTGACCTCTGGTAAATTCGCAAAAACAAAAACTGCAAAAAAAAACATACCTCCTGGGATGTATTTGGCTCTCTCCAGAAATGTATACAGGGGTACGTAACTATAAAGAGCCTGGGTTGGAATATAACTATTATTTATGTCTTTACATTAGATAGATAGATAGATAGATAGATAGATAGATAGATAGATAGATAGATAGATAGATAGATAGATAGATAGATAGATAGATAGATAGATAGATAGATAGATAGATAGATAGATAGATAGATGAAAGAAATGATGGATAGATAGATAGATAGATAGATAGATAGATAGATAGATAGATAGATAGATAGATAGATAGATAGATAGATAGATAGATAGATAGATAGATAGATAGATAGATAGATAGATAGATAGATAGATAGATAGATAGATGAAAGAAATGATGGATAGATAGATAGATAGATAGATAGATAGATAGATAGATAGATAGATAGATAGATAGATAGATAGATAGATAGATAGATAGATAGATAGATAGATAGATAGATAGATAGATAGATAGATGAAAGAAATGATAGATAGATAGATAGATAGATAGATAGATAGATAGATAGATAGATAGATAGATAGATAGATAGATAGATAGACAGATAGACGGATAGATGGATAGATGGATAGATAGATAGAAATGATGGATGGATGGATGGATGGATGGATGGATGGATGGATGGATGGATGGATGGATCGATCGATCGATATAATATAAAATATATATATATATGCTCAGATAAAAATACACTACTGACGTCGCCCCTTTAAATGTTTTCAGCCATGTTGTTCTATTCATGGTGGGCAGAGAAGCACCAACATTATTATTCAGACAAGAACCTCTAAAGGGTATTTTTCAGTCTCGGCATGACAAAAATCAGCACTGACGTCAAAGGCTGGTTGAACGTAGTGTTGAGCACCAGCAGGACATCAAACCACACCTGGAGCCACTGCAGCCTCCCCTATTGACCCTGAACATCGCTGCTAACGTAGCTTTACCTTCAGGCTCCTCCAGAGAAGAAAAGATGAAAGCCGAACTGACGGTAAGCTGGTTAGTCCTGCGTTAAATGCATGGACTGACGTTTTCAGCAGCGTTCTGTAAATCTCTGAATGATGCACACTGAGCTTTTGGCCTGATGGCAGAGCATTGGAGATGTCTGTCCACTGACCTGAGCTCTGACAGACGGTGTGCTGAGGTGGCTTTCGGTGTGGATTTACCCCAGGGTAGCAGAGGTAAGGACTAGGTCAGACTGAGGTCAATGTTGAATGAGGCGTGAGATGACCACAAAAAAAAAGTCCACTGTCAAGAGAGAAACAGCGGAACATCTGGATTGCTAGCTTAGCTGTCTTTTTAAATGCTGTGCTTTTTCACCAAAAACTTTTAGACGTACTTTTATTGTGAGGCCTGTAGTAATATTTGCATCTTACTAGTACCTGGTTGGACCCCCTTTTGCCTTCAGAACTGCCTTAATCCTTCGTGGTATCGATTCAACAAGGTACTGGAAATATCCCTCAGAGATTTTGGTCCATATTGACATGATAGCTTCACAGGGTTGCTGCAGATTTGCCGGCTGCACATCCATTATGTGAATCTCCTGTTCCACCACATCCCAAAGGTGCTCTATTGGATTGAGATCTGGTGACTGTTGAGGCCATTTGAGTACAGTGAACTCATTTTCATGTCTGAGATAATTCGTGCTTTATGACATGGTTCGTAATAGATATGTTTTGCAGTTCAACAAAAGGAACTTGCAAAGAGTAAATAAAGCAGCGTTCAGTTCCATTATAACAGTAATTGTCACTCACTATGCAGGGATTCAGTCCTGAAAATATGTTTGTTAATAGAATTATTCATTTCCTTTGCAAAGTTTTGGGAAATGTAGGGAAATTACTTTGATTCTACACACTGAATCAGGCCAACAAGCTCCGATCGTAACCCAACAAGAGGCAACATGTGAAACACCAAACCAAGTAGCCAGACTGACACTGACCAATGAACCGATGAAGCCTAGCGGCCGGCTGTCAGATTGGTGTGTCTGTATTTACAAGCATTCATACATACAGTATGCACACAAATGCGCCAGACTGGAAATACTAGCTTTTACTAAATGTTTCGTCTTGCACTGTACAGCAGGGGTTTTCAACCTGTGGGGCCCCTATTAAGGGGGGTCGCGAAAATTTTAGGCATGCATTTTGGGATGAGGACTTTAATGCGTTCACTAGAGTGAATCTGATTAGTTTTACAGCTAACTATTAGGCACCTGTAGAGTTAATGCGTTTGAGTAAAACATGTACAAATAAAATGAACCAGTGGCTTTTAAAAATCAATGACGATGAATCAGAGTCAAACCGGTGAGCCGTCTGACAAAAAAAGTGCCTTTCTGAATCAAATCAGCAGAATGCCCTTCTGGATCTTTCACTTACTTTGAAGACACTACTGGCTACGCTTACATGGACATCAGTGAAAGTTATTTACCTGAATCTGAATAAGACAATAATATAATTAAAGTTTTTACATGAAGTGCTTTTTGAATGTTGCCTCACCAGGCTATCCAAATTTCTGACACAGTGTAATGTAACTTTGGATGTTTTATCTATCATTTTTAAACTTTAACTGCAGTTTGGCAGTTTCACTTTCATTCAGAAACATTATTTTCATGCCCCAGGACAAACTGGGCACACGAATATGGAGTAACAACTCCGCTGTCGCCACTGCCTCACATGGTTCAGGATTGGTAGAGCTACGCATTGATGAATTTGCTCTTCAGTGTTTGAACTCTCAGTAATGATTAAATCACACTGAACTGAGCTATACTGAACTGAACTGAACTTAAACACTAAAACCTGAACCACACTGTTCCAGTTACTATGACCATTTATGTGAAGCTGCTTTGACACAATCTACATTGTAAAAGCGCTATACAAATAAAGCTGAATTGAAAATTGAATTGAAAGTTTGAAAAGTGTTGTTTTAATGAAATTTAATACCACACACTTAATGAAAAAAAAAAACTTCCGCTTTTGTCTTAGGTGAATGTGTGATAGGTTGTCTCTGTGTTCCTAGTGATGGGTTGCTGCCGGAAGGGCATCTGCTGCCTAAAATAAATGCTTGAATAAGTTCATTCCGCTGTGGCGACCCCAGATTAATAAAGGGACTAGGCCGAAAAGAAAATGAATTAATGAATTAGTTAAAGAATTAATAGCAGCTAATATGTTCACACCGTTCCTTTCTGAACTAGCAGCTGACTGCTTACCTTTATATGGACTCCTTTCTAGAGTTGGCCACGACGACAGGGTTTAAGGGTGCTTTTACACCTAGACTTTTGTTTCAGAACCTGTCTTGTTCGCCCAGTTAGCGCGGTTCATTTGGCGTATATGAATCCAGCAATCGCGCTCGAATACACGGCAAAACAATCGGTTCGCGATCGAACAAACTCTGGAGTGTATTGATTGCAGTGAGAAATCGATATGATCTGAGCCCGGCTATCACATTGTATCATTAATATGCAATAGGTATACGGCCATATGAAGAGAGAATTATGAGTGGGGCGGGAGGTCATTCCAGACATCCCAAGTCTCCCGGAAGTTCTGGGAGTCTGCCGCAAATGCACAGAGACTCCCGGATAAACCCTGAAACTCTGACTAATGTGAGGAGAGTTTACTCACACATGACTTGTTTAAGCTAATTTGGTCTGTTTAGAAACTTTTTCGTGTGAAAGCGAACCACACCAAGAACAAAGTGCAACAATGTAACAAATTTAATCCCTGTTTCGGAACATATGAATCGATTCACAGTTGCGAAAGCACCCTAAGTACAGCGAAGAACAGTTCTAAAAAGTGGGTAAAACAAAAACAAAAGGCAATAATTAAATAAACAAGTAAAATAAAAGGGAGAGAATGTGGCAAATTCTAAAAATCAGGTGAGGGATTTTCTTTTTCTGGATTGCTTTTCAAAGTTTAAGTTTAGGGATGTGGGTGGCTGCTGGTCAATTGGTGTTTTTGTAAATCGGTTGGATTTAAAGAAGGGGGTATGGGTCAGTTGGTCAGTCAGTCGACAGCAGGTGAAATGGGCTCTAACAAGAGATGTTTGAGATCTCAAAAAGCATACACATCTCCTGGAATGTATTTGGCGCTCTCCAGAAATGTATACAGGGGTACGTTTTCAGAATGAGCCTGGGTTATTAAATGAGCTAAATCAACACAAATCTTGAGGGTTTTTCAGGGGAAAACTTAATTGCTTTTATGTTCAGTCCACTTAAATTTGAAAAAACAAATTAACTAATCGATTTGTGTTAGGACAACATGAAGGAATTGTGTGGAATCCAGCATTTTTTACAGTGCATATCCATAACGTTCTGTCATTCTGTCTAGCGTTTCATATATTGTTCCATCTGTTCCAGTCTTCTATCTATCATCACAGTCTGTTGTTTGCTCTGCCATTCCATATACAAGCATTTATCACTCTTCTATATCTAACCTTTGTATCTATTGTACCATCTTTTATCTGCCTTTTACATCTAGTATTCCATCATACCTTTTAGCATCCCATGTAGCATTTAAATGTTCATTCATTCTATATTTTCCCATGTTCTGTTTTCCATGTTATTTTGTTTGCTTGTGGCATTCATTTATACATTGTCTCTCTAATTCAGCTTGGAATCATTACAAATATCCTATGGTGTATCTGTAGAATATGCAGAGCGAGTTATGTTGCTCTTATCAATAGCACTAATGAATGTACTGATAACCGTCCTGCAGGCCACATTTATGAAAGCTAAGTAGGTGTTGTTGATTTGTAAACGTTGACGATCCTTTGCTCAAATGTGTTCACTACTCCACATACTATCTATATATGCTCCCTTTGAGGTAGTTTAAGTTCCCAAAGTTACAGACTGTGTCCTTAGCACCCTTTTATTTGAAAAGATCAAGTCAAATTTGATTCCTCACTACCTGACCCCTTTAAGACACTAAAACCCAGAAGGTTAAGATCTACTATATAACTTTACACGAAGTTCCTTTCGGGTTGTTCCCTGACATTTCTCCACCGGCGCTATTTAGCGCTCTCCAAGCACCCACCTTATATCTCAGTTCTCCTTCTAAAAGTCGATTTCATTCTGTCTCTCTGTGACCATAAATCTCTGATCCAGCGCCTTGGGTCATGTAGGTACATTCTCATTTTCCCTGACCCTTCCTTTCGCTCTTCATCTGCCGTCCGCGGCTTCCTTCCTCATTAGGAGCTTTCCATCTGCTGAAACAGGGCTTTGAGATCTCCGCTCTCCTGCCTCCTAAACTTCTCTCTCTTCTCTATTCCCTGTCGTTATGTTCAATCTCTCCACATCTAGAGAGGGACTTCCTCTTTCTCCATTTCTGCCCTTTTAATTCTCCTTGATCTAGTTCCTTGTTAAATCTGTTTGATTTTTTTTCCACTTAAAATACATTTTAGATGTTAAAAAGCATGCCTACTTAATTGAAACCAGGGCACATATTGAACTGAACCACAATTTAGGTCCAATTTAAGATGTTTTGATAATTATTTTAGGAAGTCTATGACATGTTTTACAGTAAATTCACGTTTTCATGCCCTCATAGAGTAGCATACTATATGCACATTAGATACTAGTGCACCATACTGCACCATTCATTCACAAAGATACTTGCAGACCTCATACAGTTAAAGTTTGAATTATTAGCCCTATTGTATATTTTTCCCAATTTCTGTTTAACAGAGTGTTGGAAAATCTAGCCAATTCCATGCATGTTCAATAAGAAAAGGTCTGGAGGGTGTTTTCTTCAATGCCAATAATTTATTAGATACAAATGAATAATTCGATGACAGAGCTCTGGGTTACGTTACCCTAATGCAAGACAAGAATTACATTCAAGAGGTTCGCAACTCTCATACATTTCCTGACTCCAGCATATATACAGTACTGATATTAACAGGTGGAGTTTTGGTTTAACTTATCAGTCATTCTGCAGTCCTTTGGCTCTTGTAACCCCAGACATACTTCCTCTTTCTGCAACCCTCCTCTGCATACCAGAACTGAACAATTAGGTGCATCTTTAATATATTTCACAACTTCTACAAGCATCATGACAACTTGAGACATGTCCAGACAGAAGTCTGGAACAAACGCTAAATTTGTTCTTTAATATATTTTCTCTGGTTAGCAGTTCCTCTAAAAGTATGCAGCACAGTAAAAAAGAGGAAGTGTGTCAGGTCAACATGTGCTATTATACAAAAGAAAAAGATTGATTAATATGTTGTTAGTCTAAACATTTTTCTAATAAAAATAAAGACACAAAAGTGATACAAATAAATTCATTTTTTCCAACAGGAGAGGCGATTTTATCAACACATTTCTAAACATAATAGTTTTAATAAGTCATTTCTAATAACTGTTTTCTTTTGTCTTCGCCATGATGACAGAACATAATATTGGACTAGATATTTGTCAAGATACTAGTATTTAGCTTAAAGTGCAACCCGGGCTCATTGTGGAAACGTAGCCCCGCGGACGTTTCTGCGGACCCCGATTTACGTCCCGGGAGGTACGTATTCAAGCGTTTTTTTGTTTTCGCGGATCCGCGAGAGGCTGCTGTGCGCGCTTTTTCGCGTCTCGGGTGGGCGCCTCTCGAGAGCACGCAGCGTTCGCGCCCGCGCCGTTCTCGCCCGAATTTTCCGGATTGGAAAAAAAATTAAAAAAAGCAAAAGCCCCCGTCTTCGATCTTGATCGCGTTTTCGGATCACGCCGCATTCTCGCCCTTATTTTCCGGATTCCGTTTTTTGTCTTACCTGATTTCCGGAACCCGCCATTCCCCGGACTCGATCCCGGTCGTCGTCCACCGCGGCCGACTCCGGCTCGTCCTCCTCCTCCTCCGGGGCCTCCGCTCCGCCCACGCAACGCTGTGAGCTAGGCGGTCGAACTGATTGCGTCGGGAAAGCCCTCCACTCGGAGGCGAGCCATAGGCCGGCGAGCGCAAAGAGGAGGGGCGAAGCGGCGCCACACCGCCCCGCGGCGTTCGCTCGAAAAAAAAACAAATGCGGCCTTTACGTACCTCCGGCCACGTAAATCGCAATCTCCAGAAACGTCCGCGGGGCTACGTTTCCAGAATGAGCTTGGGTTGTTAAAGTGACATTTAAAGGCTTAACTAGGTTAATTAGGTAAATAAAATACATTCGTTTTGCCCCAATTTTATCAAACACAGCTGATCCAAATAATCGAAGTGTTCTGCGGTCACACCAGAGTTTAAGTTTGCGAAATTCTGTCTTCGGCTCTGCGAAAAGGGGCGGGATTAAACAACATGATTAGACATTTAAAAAGCAACCAATTGCTCCATATTTTTACATTTCTGTCCGGAGAGGTCTTGTTTTGATCCTCAATTGATCTCACGCAGTCTAGTGATGCAATTTCGCAGGTGAGAGTTCACCAAGCTTGAACTTTGCACCACAGCAACCTGCAAAACTTGATGCATGACCCTGCGTTTCCGGTCTGATGCATCCGCGTGCTTATGAATGGAAGTCTTTAGGGAGACAAGTCCAGTGTGAACGCAGCTTGATGAACATCTTCATTAGTTGCATCAGCTGTGTTTTATCAGGGTTGTAGCAAAACTGTGCAGAGCTGCAGCCCTCCAGGTATTGAGTTTGAGACCTGGTGTAAGGTGTGACAGAAAAAATATTATACTGTGTTCAATGTCAATGAAGTTAACACATATCCCCTCAATAAAGAGTAAATAATTTCAACATGTGACCGCTTTAAATAGTCTTTTTTGGTTTGATCTTCAAAAGCAGCAGCCCATTTTGTGATATGTTTAGCTACACAGCACAACATTTGATTTATCCATACATAATTTGTGAAATTCCGTACATTATTCAGACAATTCTATGTTTATGACTGGATTTTTATGATTAGTCTGCATTTTCATCATAGCAGAAACCATAGGGCGCTATTAATCTGCCATCTCTCTCCTCTTAATCAGTCTCTTTCATGCAAACTTTGGAGTCATTTAGGAGTTATCTGACACTGGAGGGATAATGTCACGGTTGTCGCTTGTCATGTCGTCGTTTTTGTTTATGTCGCTTTGGTTGTGGTGGTTTTCTCGCATCTTGTTTTCTCCATCTTCTGGAATACTTTATGTTTGAAAAACTGGGGGATGTTTTCTGAAGGACGCATGTTGCAAACATTCACACAAACACACAGCAAACTTAGTCGTCTTTGGTGTATTTTTGTGCCTGACAAAAAAAAAAAAGGGGGCGTCAAAAGTCTGTGCCCGACAAAAGATGTCAAACATCGCCGGCAACAAAGACGTCGCTTTTGAGATCTAAAACTCATTTGGCAATCAAAGCATAGCGCTCCAGGTTGAGATGGACTGGATGTTGTTTACGGTCTTTTGTTATGTCACAAATGTATTTTCAGTTCTGCCTGATTGTGCAAGTTCCCTCTGCAGTTTTATATCAAATATCAGTGAGCAAATCAGCTGAATGTGATTTGTTGTTATCGAAATGTAACAAATGTGAAACAATTAATTCTGGTAACACTTTAGGTCGCGATTTACTTGTATTAACTATTAACTACTGGCTTATCACAGACATATTATTAAGATATTAACTGTTCATTTATAAAGTAAGATCTTATTCTGTATCCCTAATCCTACTACTATGTTACTAACTATTAATAAACTGCTAATTAGTAGTTTATTAATATAGTAGTGTTCTTTTATGATTTGTGTAATACCATGAATTGTGACCTGAATTATCAGCCTGATCTCACGAGGAAACACAAGTACTTTACGTTTTGATAGTTTAGTGGCTAATACGTTTGAATTCACAAGAGTTCCGTCGTACAAAAATGTACGATTTTAAAACGGAGGCGTGGCACCCCACCCCACCTCTTACCCCAACCGTCATTGGGTGATCAGCAAATTGTACTAAATTGTACGAATTAGATCGTACAAACTCATACGAATTAGCCACTAAATCAAAAAGTTACGAATTGCTGTGAGATTGTATTGGAATTATAGTGCTACTAAATTTCTTTATTTTTAATTCCTTCATTCATACATTCATTTTCCTTTGGCTCCATTCCTTATTTATCAGGGGTCGCCACAGTGAAATGAACTGCCAACTATTTTGGGATATATTTTATGCAGCTGATTTTCTTACATCTGCAACCCAATGTTGGGAAACACCCACACATGCTCACATTCACACTTGTACACTACGGTCAAATTTGTTTACCCAACTCACATATAGCGTGTGTCTTTGGACTGTGGGGGAATTGGAGCACCCAGAGGAAACCCACACCAACACAGGGCGAACATGCAAACTCCACACAGAAATGCCAGCTGATCTAGCTGGGACTCGAACCAGCGACCTTCTTGCTGTGAGGCGACAGTGCTTACCACTTTAAAATGTGCTTCAATATTTAATTTAATTTATTGTTGTTGGTTGTAGTAATTTTAAAAGAGTTGAATAAATGTTATTTCTAGAATATGCTTTATTATTTAATTATCAATAATAACAATACTTATATATTTTTGAAAAAATAATGATAATAATAATATGCCTTAAAAATGTTGGAAAAATATATGATTTATATAAAATCGCTCAATGTTTTCTTCAACAAAACCAATTTTAGAAACAATTAAAACATTTTATTTATTGCTCAGTTATAATTATGAATGCAAGTGATTCATATATTAATAATTATTATTATTATTATCATTATCATCATCATTATTATTATTGCGCATGTCATAATATGTGTAGTAATTTTAAAAGAGTTGAATAACTATATAGATTTTTTAAAATAAGCTTTATTATTTGAGCATATATAAATACCAATAATAATATATACATATATAAAATAAGTAATATTAGTCATAATACTATGCCTAAACGATGTTTGCAAAAGCTATCATTTATATAAAATCCCTCAAAATGTTTTCTTAAATCTAAACAATTTTGGAACTATTAAAACATTTTTTTTATTGTTTAGTTATTATTATGAATGCAAGTGATTATTATTAATATTACTATCAGTCCTAATTTGTGTAGTCTTTTTAAAAGCATATAAATATTTCTTTTTAAACATGCTTTATTATTTAATTATTCATAAATAATAATAATTGTAATAATAATAATAATTATTATTATCATTATTATTATTATTATTATTATTATTATTATTATTATTATTATTATTATTATTATATGCCTAAACAATGTTTGCAAGAACTATAATTTAGTTAAATATTTTTTTTTTTTTAATGTATAAACCAAAACGATTTTGGAACAATTACAAGCATTTTCTTTATTATTAAGTTATTATGAATGCAAGGGATTATTAATATTATTTTTACCATCATCATCATGCATCAGTCGTTTTGTCTGTAGTCATTTTAAAAGGGTTGAATAAATATTATTTTTTAAATATGCATCATTATTTAATGATCAATTAATCACAATAACAATATATATTTTAAATAACAAAATTAATTATTATTATTATTATTATTATTATTATTATTATTAGGAATAATATGAGTAATAATAAATATTGTTTATCAGTATTATTATTATTATTATTATTATTATTATTATTAACATTTATTAATAATACAATTTCAAAAATTAATATTTATATATTTTTAAGTCTTTACAATGACTACAGACATTATAACTGGTGCATAATAATAACAAAAATAATATTAATATTCCTAAAGATATATTTATCCGAATGATTTCAATCTGATGATTATTGAACTGAATAAATATATTTTTAATTTGCTTTGTTATTTAATTATTAATAAAATGCCAATGATAAATAAATGAATAACATCCCTAAACAATGTATTAAAAAACTATAATTTATAAATAAAATCACTCAAAATATTTTCATAAATCACTGTTGATAACAGTTCTCCAAACCTCCTTTTCCCAATTGCATTACTTAAATGCTCCTCATGTGACATCCACCACAGTGCACCAATGTTCCAGATGACACCTAAAACTTCATCTTCTCCCCCATAAGATCTCATTATGACACTGAACTTCAGCTGCAACCTGCAACTTTGACGCAAATCTCCTCTGAAAACTTACTCGCGGGTGCAGGAAAGCTATCAGAGCCCCCGTGCAGCACATTATTGTCGCCATGCTCCGAAACTTTCATACAATTTGTCGCCTGTCCGGAACCGGGAGATCAGTTTCAGGGTTACTCTGGGGGTGAAGCGTTCATGGGCTCTGAGTGGGTCTGTGAATAACTAAGAGTCTGATTTGGGATGACATCTCTTAGATAGGGACAAATGGGGGCCCTGGACCCTCCGCTTGCTTCTCGTGACCCCCGACACCACTTCTTTTTGTGGTGCTTGCGAGAGGTGGGTCACCTGTGTTTTTTCAGAGAGATCCAGATTAAAAGGTTAATGGATTCAGTTCAGAAGAGCTGCCAATCCTTTACAGTGGGCGCAGCGGGGCGAGGGCGGATCTGTGCCGCATTTTGATGATAGAGGAGCAGGGGGGTTTTGAAGATGCCTCTGCTGCCCCCTTTAGGTAAAAGAGCGGCATTACATGCTAAATAGAGTTGAAGTCTGAATGATTAGCCATCCTGCATATATTTTTTTTCCAGTTTCTGTTTAATGGAGATAATTTTTTTCAACACATTTCTAAACATAATTGTTTAATAACTCATTTCTAATAACTGATTTAATCTTTGCCATGATGCCAGTAAATAATATTTGAGATATTTTTTTAAGATACTAGTATTCAGATTAAACTGACATTTAAAGGGTTAACTAAGTTAATTAGGCAAGTTAGGGTAATTATGCAAGTAATTAAACTGCTTTTATTCTAGCCGAAATAAAACAAACAAGACTTTCTACAGAAGAAAAACTATTATCAGACAGACTGTGAAAATTTCCTTGCTCTGTTAAACATTGTTTGAGAAATATTTGAAAAGGGGCTATAATTGTCACATCTTTCAACACAAAAGTAGATATTTTGAATAAAGCTGAAAGCCTGTAGCCATTCACTTCCATTTGTTTTTTCTACTATGAAAGTCGATGGTTACAGTTTTTCAGCACTTTTCAAAATATCTGTGTTTAACATATCAACTCATAACATACAGCCACTTGAGTGTGAGTAAACAGTGAGTGAAGACCCTTTGGTTCCAGCTCTTGCTGTGAAAATATCAACATACAGTAGTCTCATTCTGAAAACAAAGCCCTATATACCTTTCTGGAGATCGCAAATTATGTAGCCAGAAGTACCTATGGCTGCATTTCATCTTTAAAGTGAACGTTAAGGGGCAGTATGGTTGTCGTTCCTTTTTGTGCTTTCCTGACTGCTTACCTCCATATGGACAGCTTTCCTGCTGTTACCAGTTTGCCCAGTAGCTCGCCACGTAAATCGGCAGCTTTGAGAAGCAGAGCAGAGTTTACCACGACGATAGGGTTCAAGTCCGGCGAAGAACAGCTCCAGAAAGCAGGTCAGACAAAAACAGAAGCCGAAAAAATAAGATAAACAAGTAAATAACAGGGTGAGAATGTGGTAAAATCTGAAAATGTGGTAAAAATCAGGACCTTTCTTTTACTGGATTGCTTTTAAAAATGTCATATAAGAGAAGTGGAGGAAGGTGCAGGGTGGGTCAGTCGATCGGTCAGTCAGTCGACAGCGGCCTCTGGTGGTTTTACATGTAAAGAGCAGGCACGAATGGCACTTGCGAAAGAAATTTGATATCTAAAAAAAAGCGTACACGGCGGCCTATGGTGGATTCGCAAAAACAAAAACTGCTAAAAAGCTTTCCTCCTGGGATGTATTTGGTGATCTCCAGAAATATATATAGGGGTATCTCTTCACCCGAATCAACAAAATGCAAAAAAAGTTTTTTTTTCTCCATTTATTTCTGCTTTTGAATTGTATTGTGGGACACTGATCTTTCTTCTAACAACTTTTAACCTTAAAAAGTTAAAAAAAAAGAGACTTTTTTATATTAGTTAGATACTGATTCATCAAGAGTACAGTAATAAAAATAAACATTGATTAATACATGACTTACTGCACATATTGACGGATTTAGTAGTAGTAGTAGTAGTATAAAAATATAGTAACACTTGTTCTGGTTATTCCATTTAGCATTTAAATAAACAAACAATTCAACAAAAAAAGTATAATAATAATTATGATGATAAAGGTGGAATTGTGGCTCAGTGGTTAGCACTGTCATCTCATAGCAAGAAGGTCGCTGGTTCTAGTCTCGGCTGGGTCAGTTGGCATTTCTTTGCATGTTCTCCCCATGTTTGCTTGGGTTTCCTCCAGGTGCTTCAGCTTCCCCTACAGTCCAAAGACATACGCTATAGGGGAATTGGATTAACTAAATTGACCGTAGTGTATGTGCGTGAATGTGAAAGTGTATGGGTGATTCCCAGTACTGGGTTGCAGCTGGAAGGGCATTCACTGCATAAAACACATGCTGGATAAGTTGATGGTTCATTCCACAGTGGTGACCCCTGATTAATAAGGGACTACGCCCAAAAGAAAATGAATGAATAAATGAAGATAAAGTAATAATATAGTTTGAAATATAATAATCAAATATGCAAAATGTCATTATGATTTATAGAAAGTACAGTGTATATAAGTGTTGATCTCTGAAATAAAATTATATTTTTAACACTTTAAAATAATGGCGATGCAGTGGCGCAGTAGGTAGTCCTGTTGCCTCACAGCAAGAAGTTCGCTGGTTCGAGTCTCAGCTCAGTTGGCGTTTCTGTGTGGAGTTTGCATATTCTCCCTGCGTGTGCGTGAGCTTCCTCCGGGTGCTCCGGTTTCCCCCACAGTGTTCAACCCCGGATTAATAAAGTGACTAAGCCGACAAGAAAATTAATGAATGAATGACTTTAAAATATTGGTTAATTATTTAATGTTGGTTAATGCATTTATTAGCATGCACAAACACTTTGTTAACGTTAGGTTATTTAATAAAAAAAAATGTTATTCATATTAACTCATGTTGCATTAACTACTGTTAACAAGCACATTTTTGGATTTTAATAATGCATTAGTAAATGCTGAACTTTGATTAATAAATGCTTCACTAACATTAACCAACTTTAAATAATTTATTCAATACATAACTAATGAACCATCATTCTAAAGTGTTACTGGTATTCCAAAATCAAGCAGCTATAACTCAGTTTACTGTGCTTTGCTGGTATCCTGCAGTGTGGCTAAAGACCTTTTCAAAGCAGTAGTTTGACTGCGCTTGAACTGCTTTCTTTCATGAGAATCCTGAAGCTTGACAGACCTGAGTCTCAAAGCCTCTCCCTGACGTTAGTTCTGTGTGTCTGTGACCGCCACATCAGAGCTCACTTTAACCATTAAAACCACAGTCGTTCGCTTGGAGATGAGTCAGACTGAGGTGTCCAGCATTCACTCAGATCCAGTCAGCTGATGGATGGAGTGTGTTTTAGTTAAAGTCCAGCATTATTTATAGTCGTCCCGCCGCTCCGCAATGAAAAAAGCCTTTTTGAACCGCGCCACATGAATATTGCATACATGTGGATGTTATGTTTACAGGTTCCTTTGTTCTGACAGGAACATCAGCAACAACTGGGCTGTTTTTTCAGACATTTGCAGATCTAACAAACAGCTTGTTGGACCGCACAGATGCATTTGACAAAGTCTGAGCAGGAGAAACATTTAGCAGAACTTGTAGAAGATATACGTCAAGCATCATATGGGGGAAATATTGAACATATGGTTTAGCTGCATATGATAAACTATACGAAAAAAAACATATATATATGTATGTATGTATGTATATATATATATATATATATATATATATATATATATATATATATATATATATATATATATATATATATATATATATATATATATATATATATATATATAATTTTTCTTTTCTTTTTAAATATTTCCCAAATTTCCTCATGGGAAAATTTTCACAGTATGTCTAATAATATTTTCTCTTCTGGAGAAAGTCTTATTTGTTTTTTTTCGGCTAGAATAAAAGCAGTTTTTAATTTTTTAAAACCCATTTTAAGGTCAAAATTATTAGCCCCTTTAAGCAAAATTTGTTCGATAGTCTACAGAGGAAACCAACAATATACAATACCTTGCCTAATTACCCTAACCTGCCCAGTTAACCTAATTAACCTAGTTACACCTTTAATTGTCACTTTAGGCTGAATAAAAGTGTCTTGAAAAATATCTAGTCAAATATTTTTACTGTCATCATGACAAAGATAAAAGAAATCAGTTATTAGAAATGAATTATTAAATTATTAAATTATTATTATGTTTAGAAATGTGTTGAAAAAGTATATAATATATAATAATATAGGAAGCTTTACAATATTATATTTGTGCATATACATTATATTAATCAGTTTTAAAGCCAAATCTGGAACTTATCTAACAAAATAACTTACGATAATGGTATGATATGGAAAAATATTTAATTACATTTTTTAATTCAGGCTCATTCTGATTATGTACCCCTTTAAAAAATTTTGGAGAGCGCCAAATACGTCCCAGGAGCTGTTTTTTTTTTTTTTTTTTTTTTTTTTGCAGTTTTTTGCAGTTTTTTGTTTTCGTGAACCCACCAGAGGCAGCTGTGTGTTGATATTTTTCAAAGAGCAAACATCACGAGAAAGAAAAAATATATTCCATGTCGCCAGGGGTGCTTGCTGTACTTTACTTGTTTGTCTTTGTTGTTCCTGTCAAATATGTCGGTTTTTAGTTTTCTATTCATATATTGGATATTAAAACTCCTGCGCGGATACATTGATAGGAACGTATAGGAGGTCTTAAAGGAGTGACTCGAGTGGATTGACTAACAAAAAACTGTTTGTCGTGTCATGGCTAATTCTGACTAGCTGAGTGGCGCAAGGAGTTTCGAATACGTTTATGGACAATATGCAGCGATATAGCAGGTTGGAGATTTTGGAGTTGTGGAGGACTGTCATCCACCAGATTTGGGATGGATTTACCTGAGGAAAATAATATGATAATGATATGAATGAGATGATAATAATATGGCGTTATATCAACCCAGGCTCATTTTGAAAATGTACTGCTATATATACTTATGGAGAGCGTCAAAGACGTCCCAGGAGCTAGTTTTTTTGCAGTTTTTATTTTCAAGAATCCACCAGAGGTCACCGTTTGCGCTTTTTGGGATCTCAAATTTCTCTCACGAGTGCCATTCGCACCTGCTGTTCTAGCGTAAATCTACCAGAGGCCACTGCTAACTGCCTAACTGGCTGAAGGACTGACTGATCGATAAACTGACTCACCCTCCTCCTTCCCTAAACCCAACCAATAATGTTTTCAAAAGCACTGATTGACCTGCTCATCTACTTTCCCTTAACCCAACCGACCAGTGTTTCCAAAAGCAATCCAGTAAAAGAAAAGCCCTCGCCTTATTTTTACCACGTTTTCAGATTTTACCACATTCTCACCCTGTTATTTACTTGTTTATTTTATTTTTGGTTTTTGTCTTACTTGCTTTCTGGAAATATTCTTTGCCAGACTTGATCCCCATCATCGTGGTCAACTCCTTTCTGCGTTTTAAATCTGCCAAAGTACATGGTGAGCTACTGGACAAACTGGTAACAGAAGAAAAGCTGTCTGAGGTAAGCAGTCAGCTGGGAGGCACGGAAAGGAACAACGTCATGTGGCCCCGTAGCGTTAGTTTTAAAGACGAAATGCAGCCATATGAACTTCTGGCTACATAATTTGCAATCTCCAGAAATGTATATAGGGCTTTGTTTTCAGAAAGAGCCTATGTTGCAACATATAGATAATTACAAGCTATCTAAAGACTAATCTTTGGTATGCCGAAAATTATATGAACAAATTATATAATCAGTCAAAATATCTAAATATTTACATGTACTACATTTTCTTATTTTAGTAATGGATATGTCATATAAGGGTTCTCTACTGGTATAATAATAATAAATATATATTTTTAATAAAAATATAAATGTTTTTGAGTCTTAAATTTTCACCTGATCTACAGTCTAACACAAAAGTCTCCAGGTGTTGTTTCAGCACAGTGTGCTAAAAGTCACTTCAGATTAAAGCCTCTGCCAAGTAAGCACAGTTTTTAATATACCGTCATTGAATTTGAGTAATCGGGTCAGTCTTAGTTAAAATATGGAAACTGTCCCCGGTGGCGTGTTCAGGGGTGCTATTACTTTTTTTGAAAGAGATTTCGTGTCACACCGCCAGTGCCAATCCATTGCTGGAATTGCAGATTGCCCTTTTGAACAATTGAATTGAGTCAGAAAGAGGAATGACTGCTTTCTTATTTATATATCTATTTTATTTTTGAGAGTGATATTTGATATTTTTGTAGACAAAAGAAGGACCACCTCAGGAAGGAGGATTTTTCATTACAGATCAGAGTGAAAAACACAATGCTCTGTGACTGAAGACTGGCAGCTTCAGCTTTAACTCTCCCATGTGGAAGTTTGCAGAAATCTGGACTGAACAGACAGACACACACTGCAGTTTAAAGTGATTCTGAGTGTTGAGGGTCATGCTGAGAGCTCCACTCATGAAAGACAGCTTTGATATGTTATGCCTCTTTTCCCAACATGCTTATGAGTGAATGAAAGCAGACAGGAAGTTACACTTCACTGCGGATCAGTAAAAGAAATGATCTATCTTTCTGTCTACCTGTCCATCTATCTATCTATCTATCTATCTATCTATCTATCTATCTATCTATCTATCTATCTATCTATCTATCTATCTATCTATCTATCTATCTATCTATCTATCTATCTATCATTTCTAGCTATCCATCCATCCATCCTTTATTTTTATCTATCTATCTATCTATCTATCTATCTATCTATCTATCTATCTGTCTGTCTGTCTGTCTGTCTGTCTGTCTGTCTGTCTGTCTGTCTGTCTGTCTGTCTATCTATCTATCTATCTATCTATCTATCTATCATTTCTAGCTATCCATCCATCCATCCTTTATTTTTATCTATCTATCTATCTATCTATCTATCTATCTATCTATCTGTCTGTCTGTCTGTCTGTCTGTCTGTCTGTCTGTCTGTCTGTCTGTCTGTCTGTCTGTCTGTCTGTCTGTCTGTCTGTCTGTCTGTCTGTCTATCTATCTATCTATCTATCTAACTGTCTGTCTGTCTGTCTGTCTGTCTGTCTGTCTGTCTGTCTGCCCGCCCGTCCGTCCGTCCGTCCGTCCGTCCGTCCGTCTGTCCATGTCATATATCCATCCCTACATCCATCCATCCATATCATCAGTCCAATTGTTTGTCTGTCATCCATCCCTCCATCTATCCATCCATCTTTCCATCCATCCATCCATCCTTCTATTCTTCTATCCTTCTATCTATCTATCTATCTATCTATCTATCTATCTATCTATCTATCTATCTATCTATCTATCTATCTATCTATCTATCTATCTATCTATCTATCTATCTATCTGTCTGTCTGTCTGTCTGTCTGTCTGTCTATCTGTCTGTATTTATCATCCATCCGTCCATATCATCCATCTATATCGTCCATCCATCTATACATCCATTCATATCATTAATCCGATTGTCTGTCATCTTTCCCTACGTCCTTCCATATCATCCATCCGTCTGTCTGTCTTTCTATCATCCATCTGTCCCTCCGTATTATTTGTCTAATTGTTTGTCTGTCATCAATCCTTCCGTCCATGCATATTATCCAGCCATCCGTCCGTCCGTCTGTCTATCCATCCATCCATCTATCAGTCCATCCATCTGTCCGTCCATCCATCCATCTCATCTGTTCATCCATTTATTATCTAATTATCTGTCCGTCCATCTATTTATCTGTCTCATCTAACTATTCATCCATCCATCTGTCTATTTACATCATCAACTATCCATCTATCTATCCATCTATTGCATTGCTGCATTATCTTTCTAAAACCTAGCAATACAATTACTTTCTTTTCTGCTAAGATAATTTAATTATTTGTTTGCCTGTTTATTGATTTTTCGACTTTATTCTTGACAATTAAGCACCACATCAGTTCATCACTGAAATGTGCCAAAGCTCTTTGTTCTTATAATTAGAGTTTTGTATGTCGTGCGTCAGAGTTTTTGTCATTCGTTAAATATGCTTCACAAAAACTGAACTACAGATGGGACAACATTTGAAATGATAAAACTGTTTCACTATCTATCTATCTGGCTCTTTATGCTTTTATTACCTATGTAAAACACAATGTAGATTGTAAAAGTGTTATAAAAATAAAGACAACTAAGCAGTGAGCTCCAATTTTAGGATCAAAATGTTGTCAAAATGTGTCATATCTCCTATAAACAATAATATATATCTCATTTTCATTTAGTTTAACTTAATCTATTAAAATAAATAAAAGTAAAACAAAATTGTGTGAGCAAAAATGTTATTTAAATAACAGTAATAAAACATTTAATATTACTACTACTTCTACTACTAATAATAATAATATTAATAATAATAACAACATAATTACAAAATAAAAATACTAAAAATTCAAATTACTGTAAAAACAATGTATTATTATTATTATTATTATTAATAATAATAATAATAATAATAATAATAATAATGACAAAAACACAAAATAAAAAAGCTATGATTTCAAATGAACTAAACTGAAAATATAAAAATACAAACATACCGTTAATGCATGCTACGCTAGTATCTCATTAATACTACAGTATATAGTTGACCTCTCTGTGTTTTGAGTTCAGGCCCAAACCTTAATTTTGCTGTCTCTCTAATAAGGTTGTCTCTAGATAAGATTGTCACGAAACAGAAAGAAAAACAAAGCATTAACTGGCTGACAGTGTGGAAATTTGAGGAGCTGTTCTTCTCCTCTTCACTCGCTCTTAGTTAAAGCCCAAGAAGAGCTCTGATTTCCCTTGAGAAGAGTGAAAGAACACACACACAGGCACACACGCAGTTTCACTCGCATACACGCACACACTCTGACACTCTCTCTCTCTCACACACATAAACACACACACACATTCACTTGCAAAGCTATCTTTATGGGAACTTCCCATGAACGTTATGATGTATATACTGTGCAAACTGTATTCTATCCCCCTACCCTTAAACCCACCCCTTTCTAGAAACAATTAGCATTTTTACATATACTCAAATATTATACTCATACTATACTCTAACTATACGTTGTTTGATTTATTAGCAATTTTCTTCATAGGGACCAAAAATGTCCATAGAAGATCAAAGTGTACTGGTTTTGCTATACTTGTGGGGACATTTGGTCCGCACAAGTTAAGAAATTCAAGGTAAAACACACACATAATTACTGCCACACACACCCTTCAGTAAATTTATGTCTTCAGTGCGTGATGGTACATATTAGTGACAATAAATAAAGTGAACTATGGATTCATTAGCCCAGGGGTTTTCAAAGTGTGAGGCGCGCCTCCCCTGGGGGGCGCCAGAGCATGTCAGGGGAGGCGCGGGAAAAATATAATATAATAAAAATATAATTATTAAGTTTAATTATTATATGTATTTTTTATTATATTTAAACGTTTTAATTAAACAAAGCAAAAAAAAAATAAAAATAATACGTCAAATATAAGAAAACCTTTTTTACCCAGAAGGCCATAGCTGTGAATTCGCTTCTGTTTGGCAAGCCCGCCAATACAGGTATATGCCTGCTAATACAATGGGTCGGTTTCTGAGACCCCCCGATTCAAAGCTGTAATGAAGTTCACGAACCTTTGGCCGCCGGGAAGAAGGAGGCGGAGAACCGAAGCAGTTTTAAAGTGATTTATTAATGACAGTGACGGCAGCTCCGTCTAAACCAAAACAAACGGACAACAGATCCTCACGGAGACTGCCGTCAAACTGAAAGCAAAAGTAAAATATGTCCGGGTCCGGTCCTCTCTCGGCTTCCTCTGCCTTTGTTTCTCCTTTTATGATCCAGAGCTCCTTCTGTGGGATCTGAGGCAGGTGCGAACCGCAGGTGTATCCACTTAAGCCTGATTTATACTTCTGCGTCAGGTGACCGGCGTAACCCACGGCGCAGGCAACGCGCGTGGCTGTGCATTTATACTTCTGCGCGCTGTCTCTGTCGGTCTGCATTAACAGTTCTGAAACGCTAGTTGGCAGTGAGGTGTAAATGTTCCTCTGTGTCGAGTTTCTTCGCTACTTTTTTGCCTTTCCTAAACACTTCCGGGATGTACAAGTGGCTCAAACTCGCTCATTTTGAGGCAGGAACCGGCGGACGTGCAACAACTTTAACTATGAGGTAAACACAAAACAAAACTTTCCATCCGGAGCTCTTTCACGGGACTTCACACTTGTAAACAATCGCTCGCGCGGCTCTCGGTCCCGCCCAGACTCGTCAGCGCTACCAAGCCGACCAATCACAGAGCTTACGCTACGCGTCGTTGCGACGTGTAGTTACATTTTTTGAGAAGTGCACGTCAGTGACGGCGGTGGCCACGGCGAAGGGCTATGCGTCAGCGCCGTAGCATACGCCGACTTTTGACGCACAAGTATAAATCAGCCTTTACGCGGTGGCCTCACTCCGTTCCCACGGCGCTCGGCCACGCCCCCTCGTCACAAAAGCCTTCAAGTTCAGGGCTTAAACCCAAAAGACAACGATATGATGATCAGTATTTGAGTTTAGGATTTACGTGGACAGGACCAGCTGATGAACCACAACCTTTATGTGTGGTTTGTCAAAATATTTTGGCTAATGACAGCATGAGACCCGCTAAACTTCCACTGTTTTGACTGGGATGGACAGTTCTTGGAACTGTTCTATTCATATTGAACCATCATCCTAGTTTTAAAAACGTTATATTAAAATACTTGTTATTACTCTGTAAATAATTGCACTTTAATGCAAATGATGATAAAAGTGAGTTAAAAGTCTGGCATCTGTCTGTGTCTTTATATATACTGTATATATATATATGTGTGTGTGTCAAGTGCGTGTGTGTGTGTGTGTGTGTGTGTGTGTGTGTGTGTGTGTGTGTGTGCGTGCGTGCGTGCGTGTTTGGGAGGAGGGGGGCGCCAATGGATAAGTTGTGTCAAAAGGGAGGCCCACTGTCTTAGACTTTGAAAAACCCTGCATTAGCCGTTTTCCTCATGGGGTTCAATATCTAAAGAAGATTAAAATGTACTGGTTTTACTATACTTGTGGGGACATTTGGTCCACACACTGTGCGAAATTTAAGGTAAACACACACATATTTACTGCCACACACACCCTTCAATTATGTCTTCAGTGCATGATGGCGTTTACCACAGTACAAAGTGACAATAATTGAAGTGAATTTATAGTACTAACCATACTTCATTTGTGTAATTTATTAGCCGTTTTTCTTATGTGGACCAAAAAAATGTTCATAGAAGATATAAACGTACTGGTTTTGCTATACTTGTGGGGACATTTGGTCCACACAATGTGAGAAATACAAGGTAAACACACATATTTACTGCCACACACACCCTTCAGTCAAGTTTATGTCTTCAATGCATGACGCCATTTACCACAGTATTGACAATAAATGAGGTGAATAATATGTATTTATTTGCCGTTTTCCTTATGAGGACCAAAAAAAAAACAATGTTCATAGAAGATCAAAATGTACTGGTTTTGCTATACTTCGGGGGACATTTGGTCCACACAATGTGAGAAATACAAGGTAAACACACATATTTAATGCCACACACACCCTTCAGTCAAGTTTATGTCTTCAATGCATGACGCCATTTACCACAGTATTGACAATAAATGAGGTGAATAATATGTATTTATTTGCCGTTTTCCTTATGAGGACCAAAAAAAAACAATGTTCATAGAAGATCAAAATGTACTGGTTTTGCTATACTTCGGGGGACATTTGGTCCACACATTGTGAAAAATACAAGGTAAACACACACATATTTACTGCCACACACACCCTTCAGTCAAGTTTATGTCCTCCATGCATGATGCTGTTTACCAGTATAAAGTGACAATAAATAAAGTGAATTATTATGGCGTAACCAAGTTTTAGTGTTACTCTGTAAACACTTCATATAAAAAAATAACTAACGCTGACACTAATGAATGAATTCATTGTTTTTTCATTCCCTCATGAAAAAAAGCTCTATGCAGAAGATTAACTGCACAAAAGACTTCTCATAAAGGATTGGCTTAGTGGTTAAAGTTCTCTACTGGAGGCCAGAAATGTCTAGCGGGAACAAAACCCTTAAATAAATGTCTCTAAAGATTTTTTTTTTCATTCTTTAGACTTTGAAGCGTGCTTTCATAGGCGTTGAAGCATAATTTTATTTTCGTACATGGCCAGTAGATGGAGCTCAACATCTACAGAAATAAAACTCCACCAATGTTTAAAACCTGCTCAGTGCTGCTGAGTTCCTATGCAATAATTCATAATTAAGAAATCACTGTTAAAATGCTGGCAAATGTTGTCCCTGTCATGAGAAACAGGGAGAATCCAGCTGCGAGTTAAGAAGAGTTTAATGAAGTGCAACAGTGATAACAAGTCTTAAAGTGCTCAAAAAGGATAGAGAGACTTAGCAGTATGTCCAGAAACAGAGAGCTTCCATAGGTCCAAATGAACAGTCTAGACCAGGGGTGGGCAAACTCGGTCCTGGAGGGCTGGTGTCCTGCACAGTTTAGCTCCTACTCTAATCACACACAGCTGCTTATAGATTTCTAGAGATCTTGAAGACTCTGATTAGCATGTTCAGGTGTGTTTGATTAGTGTTGCAGCTAAACTATGCAGGACACCGGCCCTCCAGGACCGAGTTTGCCCACCCCTGGTCTAGACTATAGAAAAAACCTGGACATTACTCAGAAAAGAACATGAAAACAACAATGGACTGATAGCTAGCAGTGTAACTAGACTGTTTATGCCCAAACTCGTGGTGGGCTGGTGTCCTGCATAGTTGGCTCCAACTTTCACACCTACCTAGAACTTTCTATCCTTAAAAAGAGCTTGATTTGTTGGTTCAGGTGTTGAATTGGGGTTGGAACTAAAATATACAGGACACCAGCCCTCCAGGACTGAATGAGTTTGGACATTCCTGGTTTATATAGCTGCAAAACAGGCATCAGCTGAAGCCCGCTGATTAGGTCAGCTGATCAGAACGCACAGTAACGTTAGCATAAAAAGGTAATCTCACACACCCAGGGGCAATGCTAGGTGGGGAAGTTTGGATGATTCTAAGGGCCTACGCAGTTTTGGAGCCGCCAGAGATATTATAAGGGGTCTTTACTTTTGTCCGTAACAACTCCCGGTTTTCACTTTCACCCAAGATGCTTGGGACCACCCCCCCAAACCTCAAATGAGGAAAATATTAGGTATTTATTACATTATTATAATGTAAAAATAAATATGCAGAATACCTTGAAATTTGGTTTTATGCAATTTATTACAAAACAGTACAAAATAACATTGTTAAAAAAATTGTCATAAAAAATTTCATAACATGTTCAGATGGGTTAATGAATCCCTCAAAATATAACATCAAAATAGTTTTTTCGTGTAACAAACAGTATAATAAACAATAAATAAGCTTATTTAAATACAGTTCTTTAAATACTGTGTGGCGTAATGATATACATTCAGTGTTTCACTATTTACTACATTTTTTAAGGTAAGTGGTTGCAAATAAATATATATGATCTGAATTTAAACACAACTTAAGTTGATCATAATTTTTTTGTTTAAAATCAGCCCATACAAACTGTTTGCAAACACCCTATAAAACTGAGTAAATTTAATGAATCATTTTGTTTGTCAGTGTACAGCGAGCGAATCCTAATCCAGATCACCGGGAACATCTGTTTGTTGCAGATCCTGGCAGTGATCCGGGTGTTTTCAGGTCTTCGGCTGCATGAGGCCCTGGCTCAGACTCCCTGGACTCTGATTGGCCGGTACTGGGTCATGTGACATGGCAGAATTCCCCCCAGAATTCCCACTCTTGACCTCCTGTGCTCTCTTTTCATTGCCAACAGACAGACATCTTCAGCGAGTCGGTGTTATTTATGTTTAACCTGACGTAAGTGGAAGAGAATACACTCAGATTAATATAACGACACATGCTATAAACATTATTAAAAGAACTGAAAGCAAATTTCACTCTAAAGATGCAGCTTTTTTACCCAAATTTGGCCAATCACTGGGTTACCGTTGGGTTAATGATAACAAATACTCAATAATATTAGCTGCAAATCCAATTGACACATCTATAGTAATAAAAAAAAAGTGATTTTACACAGTAAAAATTGTTGTTGCTCTAATTTTTTTAGTTGAATCAAATTAAGTTGTCACAACTAACATCGATCAAACTGACTAAACATATAAAGTAAACTTTGTATGACTCAAAAATGCAGTTTAAACCTGATTAACTTATCACTATAAGTTAAAGTAACATAAAAACATTTGTTGTCATGACTTTTCATTTTGTTTTTTACAGCGTTCCAATGTTTACCATCAAAAAGTTGCTGTTTTTATACCGAAACCTGTCTAAATTATGTTTAAAAGTGTCATAAAATATGAATCCAGCATTTTTATAGTATATTTTTTGATGCTTAATGTTACTAAACATCTTGGGATCTCAAGCATAGGTGTGCCAGTTGGATTTGTGGCAAATATAATCTAGTATAGTTTATTATTACAGAGAAAGCAAGAGACTTGATGAAAATGTATGTACCTTGTCCAGCAGTTCTGCAGTAATTGGCCCTGCTGTTTTTGTGGATTCAAGCAGAGCTGGCCGGATGCTGTTGTTTTGTTCTCGGGTTTTTGAGTCAGTCTGAAATAAAATAAAAATGAAAATTAACTTCCATATCAACAAAATGTATAGCATTCTGTGTGCCTACTGTGCAATAGAGTGAAAAGCAAAGTCATTAGGCAAAAACCTTTCTTAAGTGTATTGATCAGCGTAATTGGACTTATTTTTGCGATTTGAAATACCTAAAGAAAAACTTAAAATATAATTAATCTACTATTTAGAGGCAAATCTGATTAAGTAAAGATTGTTCAGAGTACACATAACATACAGAAAGTACAGACCCATAAACCGTGACAGTGCCTACACAAGTTGATTAAGTTAACTTTGTTTTAATTTAAAGTTTTAACTTTGCCCCAAAAATGCAAATACATAAATATAAATAATTAAGTCGTTCGAAGATGCAGCAAAATTATTTTTTGAGGAAAATATAAGGGATATGGAAAACAAATATGCAACTAAATACTATTTAGAGACAACTCTGATTAAGTTAAGATTGTTTAGAGTTAAACCTGTGAAAATTATTAAAATAATTTTCACTCAGAAAGTCATTGATTGCAGATTTAGGTATAAAAATAAAAAATAAATGACAATAGTTGACTCTAAGAAATGCCCAAACCCAAATTAGGTAAAATATGGACAAACCCAAACACTGAGTTGAATTCGGTCCTATAAATGTAACCCAGCGGGTGATTTAGTCTGTATTGCACTCAGAATTGGATATATTATGATATACTAATGAACTAAGTTTTAAAAATTAAGTCAAGAAAATATCTTGGACAGGCTTGATTTGATTTTTTTTTCAATTGGATAATAAATTAACCCAGCATTTTAAGAGTGTAGGAAACAAAAATAGCATACTCTTGTATGCTATACAAACACCCTTATATACATTTTTTCCCAATTGTCCTTCTGCACTGAAGTTGGTTTGCAAGTCATGTTGCTTTACAGTTAAACACGTTTTATTTTTAGGATATTTCAGATGTAGAGCAAGACCTGTGCATTGGGTGTGATCTATAAAGTTGATTTAAGTTATTTTGTATTCTCTTACATTTAAAAAAAAATAGTATTTTCATTTATTGTATATTAGTAGCACTTGAAATAACAGATAACACTACTATAGTACCGGCAGCTCATGTCTTGGTTCTTGTACTATTGTCTTTTACATGACCAACCAAGTCAGTGTATCATTTCAAATAAAAGACTGAGATCAAGGCCTCACAATGCAATTTGGAAGCATAAATAAACTGAAAGCACGCCGGAATCACAAACAATTCTTACAGCACAACTATACTTTTGGCAATACTGTATATTCTGTTAAAAAACATCTCTAAATAAGCAGTTTTCCATATTTTGTAATGCATGTTTTTATTTTTTCCCTGTTTATTTATGCTTTTTAATTGCATTATGAGATCTTACTCTTTTTTTTTCCAACAACTTTGAACCTTGAAAATTATGAAAAAGTGACTTTTATTAACATTTTTAATAGTTTAAAGTGATATGTTGTCAGTGTTGATGCTACAAAAACCTTATAATAAACTGTCAAGACTTTTTCAGTCATTTTACACACTTATCCCACTCTATATATCATTTCTGAAACATTATATTATTTTAAACTACTAAATGCCAAGAAAAGTCACTTTGCTAAACTGCAGAGTTCAATTTTCAACATCAAAAGTCGACAGAGCAGAGATCAAAATCCCATAATGCAATTCACAACCATAAATAAACAAAAAAACACTCTAAATAAACAAAAAAAAAACTTAAGTAACAGATGTTTTTATGCATAAATAACTATAAACCTTCATACCCTTATTCTTTGTATATTTTGACATATTGACACTTACATAATTTCAACTTTGTCGCAGTTTGGTCTTTTAGGGGTGATATAAAACTCCTTAATGGTGTCCCTGCGAGCACGATTCACGAGAGATGACTCTTCACACTGGCACCGGTCAGGTATTTTAGCCAGAACTGTAATGGAATAACAGAGAAAGATTAGAATGCATGTCTCTAATACAAAAAAAAAAAAAAAAAGCTCTCTGTTTAATGTTAATAACTTGTCTTAAACTTTGCCTATAGCATGCACACTTTTAGAAGATATATTGAGTGTCTTACCTTCTCCCTGCTGGACGTAAACTACCGCAAGCAGCAGCAGAAGAAGCGCTTTGGGTGTGAATGCCATAATTGCTGCAAACTATATGTAGGAAATGCTGCGGTGGTGAATGAAGTGCTGCTTGAGTGAAAGTGTGAGGAGTGAAGCTTCTGCTCTGGGTTTTATAGGACTCCAGAGGGATTCCCAGGCCAGCAGAATTTCCCAGCAGTCACATGGTCTCACTACACTGGAATTTCCAAAAAGTCTGCCTGTCGGAGAAGGGAGCGAGTGAGTGAGTGAGTAAAAGAGAGAGGGGGAGAGGGGGGAGAAAGTGATTGAAAAAAAGAGAAAGTGCTGAATGAAAAGTTACAAGGAAATGCAGGATACATTATGCTGACGCACAGGAGCACATCATGACTTTTAAAGTGAGGTTTGACTAAATGATTGATTACATGTTTGTAGAATGTCTCTCTGTTTAGCAAATAATATAACGCGTGTGTGTTATCCTGCTAGGAGTTTATTTTGCTGTGCAGGCTATGTACTTATCATAATAATATATTTACTGGGTAATAACTAGGATTAGTCATTAACCAGGGTACTAGTTGTTACTTGTTGTAACCGTTAACCCACCCTTGAATCTAA